>NC_142810.1:18599813-18783563 GCF_049724085.1 Artemia sp. Qi Xiang Cuo | reverse complement strand
TTGGTTATTAGGAAGTATACAGACGTTTTCAGGGGGGATTTTTTCTGGTAGCGGGGGGTGGGTGGGTCGGGGGTTATATAGGAAGATCTTTCCATGAAGGAAGTTTTCATGGGGGAAGGGACATTGCTATGAAGGGGGCGCCAGATTTCCCAGCATTATTTAAAAAAAAGATCAGAAATTGAATATAAAAAAAACTAGTTTTCCAACTGAAAATAAGAAGTAACATCAAAACTTAAAACGAACACAAAATATTACGTGTATGATTGGGTTCACCCCAATACCTCGGTCTTTAAGCCAAAGATTTTCTTAGTACTTTCATAAGAGCTTTTTATTCTAAATAACGGCCTTTGTGATTAAGGGGTCATTTTTAAAGAATTGGAACAAAATTCGAACTTTAGCTTAAAGAGCGAGGTATTGAATAGGGGTCGAGCCCCCTAATACGTATTAAAAATATATGAATATAGAAATTAGTTACATAAGATAATTCCTAAGTTTCTTATTTTTTTTACGAATAAAAACATTCGTAAATAGAATTAAACAAGTTTCTAGAAAGCCAGTTAACCGCATCATAGTAAAATTAATCTGCATTTTTTTTTAATTATTCATTTGCAATGAGCCAAAATCAAAACCTGCGTTAAATCAAAAACGTTCAAAAATTAAATAAAAAAAACCAAGTTTTTTTTAACTGAAAGCAAGGAACGACGTTAAAACTTAAAACGAACAGAAATTATTCCGTATATGAAAGGGGCTGTCCCCTCCTCAACGCCTCGCTCTTTACGCTAAAGTTTGGCTTTCTCACAACTCTTGTTTTTTTTAAACAATAAAAAACTTTAGCGTAAAGAACGGGGCGCTGAGGAGGGGACAGCCCCTTTCATATACGGAATAATTTATGTTCGTTTTAAGTTTTAACGTCGTTCCTTACTTTCAGTTAAAAAAAACTTTGTTTTTTAACAAAGTAAAAAAAAAGCCTCGTGCAAAATCTGTTAAGTATGATTATTATTTTGCATATTATACAGTAAGAATTCTTTTCTTTTCATGTTTCGTTGTGTTCAGTTACTTTTATAGGCTTATACCACGAAAGTAGCTTATCTAGAATTTTACACTATTGTGTACTTTGTGTGTTGATGACTTGATGTAACACCGTTTTTGAGGGTTTCATTTTTTTTTTTTTTCAAATTCCAGCAAATATATTTTCAAATTTCGACGTAACACCTTAAATTAGGTATTCTTTTCTTAGACCACACTGCTGTTCTATGACGAACAAATAAATTTTCAAATGGGGATAAATCCATTTGTTTAGACAGTAAAAAAAACAGGTACATTTATACAAAAAAATATATATATTATGTGTTTTTTTTGTGTACAAAAAAAATAAATGTATTTTTTGTGTGTATGAATATGCTAGTTTCGATTATAATCCAAAAAGTGGTTTGTCATTGCGTTTACAATATTTAAATTATTGGTTTTTGGGGTTTAGGGGGGGGGGAAGGTACCTAGGTTAGGTTACGTATTTAATATATGTTATGCCCCCCCCCCCACCCCCTAATGTGCAAATATATAGCCCAAATTTGTTTCTAAACTGTTTTATTTTGTTTTATTTCATTAGCATTAAACAAACTTGACTTCTCGCGTGTGTATCAGCTAATTGACAAGTACCTATTATTTTAGTAATTCTACTGATGATGATCACTGCCTCTATGATCAAAATATCTTGACTTTTGTACCTGTTTTTTTTTTCACTGTCTGAATAAATGGATTTATCCCCAATTGAACATTTATTTGTTATGTTTTAAATAAAACATTTTACTATTAAGACTGATGAAAATAATAATTAACATTCCTGAATCAACTACAAATGACGATATTTTCTCACTTGACAATTTTTTTTCGATGCACTTTTTAAACTGTTAAACATTTCTAAAAATTTTAGCTCCTTTAAGGCCACAAAATGGAATTTTCCCCAGAAGCGATTATTTCTTCTAGTTAAATTATTTGAATATGTCTATGTTTACTGAGAAGACTGTTTTGTAGGGCTGTCTAGGGAATTACTATAAATATTTAGCTTTGGTAACTTCTCAAGGAGAAATCATAAACAAATAAAAGTAGCACCATTTGATTCCTAATTTTATGCTATTTTCAATTGTCATGGTCGCTTATCTTGTAATGCACCCGACCCCCTTCCTCCTCTGATGGTCCCAGTTATAGCCCTAGGAATATATGAAAAAAGAAATTCATGAAATTTATCACTGTTATTTCGACTAATCCTGAAAGTTCCACGCCCACCATTTCCCCAAACACATCCAATCAAAATTTTTAGATAGTCATTTTGTTCATCGTTGTTGATTTCCAGATAGAAATTATGTATTTGAGGAGGATACACCCCCAACAGCCCTAAGGACAAGGGTTGTAAGTTATGCCAATGGGGCATATAAGGTTCTTATAGAAAGCTTTGTCGTAGAAACTTCAAAAAAGGGCTCAGTCGATTGGAAATTCAAAGGGCTAGTGCCCTCTTTCATAGTCGAAAGTGATTGGAGGGCAACTAGCCCCCTCTCACACCCACTTTTTCCCCAAACACATCCAATAAAAATTTCGAGATAGCCATTTAGTTCAACGTAGTTGAAAGTTCTGGAAACTAGGTCTTTGAGCATGACAACCACCCACAGCCCTCAGACCAAGGGTTCATTCTGAGCCCTCAAAAGGGCTCATTCTATTGGAAATTGAAATGGCTAGGGCCATTGTTAATAGTCGAAAGTGATTAGAAGGCAACTAACACCCCTACCACGTCCACCATTTCCCCAAACACATCCAATCAAAATTTTGAGATAGCCATTTTGTTCAAAGCAGTTGACAGTTCTGGAAATTATATCTTTAAGCAGGACACTCCCCCCCGCAATCTTCAGGGCAAGGGTTATAAGTTATGCCCTGTGGGCATATAAGGTTTTTATTGAAAGCTTTGTCGTAGAAACTTGAAAGGGGCTCATTCGATTGGAAATTGAAAGGGCTAATGCCCTTTTTAATAGTCGACAGTAATTTAAGGGCAACTAACAGGTTCCCAAAACACATACTATCACCATAATGCAGTTACGATGTGGTTTAATGCAGATTAAATCTCTGGAAGTTAGATCTTTCGGAATGAAACCAACCCCAAGCTCACCTGGATAAGTTTTGTTGGTTATGCATAGGGGCTACAAACAGTGTTTATTGAAGGTGTTTTCGTGGAAATTTCAAAAAGGGTTCATTCAATTGGTAATTGAAAGTTCTAGTGGTTTATTCAATAGTCGAAAGTAGTTGGAGGAGAACTAACCCCCCTCTCACTCCCAACATTTTCTCAAACATATCCAATCAAAATTTTGAGATAGCTATTTTGTTCGACGTAGTTGAAAGTCTTGGAAATTTGGTCTTTGAGGATGACAACCCCCCAAATCCATCAGGGCAGGGGTTGTAAGTTATGCCCTGGGGGCATATAAGGTTTTTATAGAAAGCGTTGTCGTAAAACTTTAAAAAGGGCTCACTCGATTGGAAATTGAAAGGGCTAGTGCCCTTTTTTATAGTTGAAAGTAATTGGAGGGCAACTGAACCCTTCTCACACCCATCATTTCCCCAAACACATGCAATCAAAATTTTGAGATATTCATTTTGTTCAACGTAGTTAAAAATTCTGAAAATTAGGTCTTTTAGGATGATAACCCCCTCAGAGCAATGGTTGTAATACCCTGGGAGCATATGAGGTTATTATAGAAAGTGTTGTCGTAGAAACTTCAAAAAAAGCTCATTTGATCGGAAATTGAAAGGGCTAGTGCCCTTTTTAATAGTCGAAAGTGATTGGAGAGCAACTAACGCCTCCCCCTCACGCCCACCATTTCCCCAAACTCTTCCAATTAAGATCTTGGAATAGGCATTTTCTTTAACGTAGTTTAAAGTTCTGGAAATTATGATTTTGAGTATGACAAACCCCCTAAACCCCTCCACGCAAGGGTTGTAAGTTATGCCCTAAGAGCATATAAGGTTTTTATAGAAAGCGTGTCTGCTAAAACTTCCACATAAGTTTATTCAATTGGAAATTGAAAGGGCAAGTGCACTTTTTGACAGTCAAAAGTGATTTAAGGGTAATTAACCCCCCTCTCACACCCACCATTTCCCCAAGCACATCCAATCAAAGTTTTGAGATAGCCATTTTGTTCAACGTAGATGAAAGTTTGGAAATTAGGTTTTTGAGGATGATACCCCCCCCCCTACAGCCTTCAAGGCAATGGTTGTAAGGCACGCCCTGGGGGCATATAAGGTTTTTTTTTTAGTATTGTCGTAGAAACTTCATTAATAGGCTAGTCGAAACTGATTGGAGGGCAACTAACCCCCCTCTCACGCTCACCATTTCCCCAAACACATTCAATAAAAATGTTGAGATAGCCATTTTTTTCAACCTTGTTGAAAGTTCTGGATATTATGTCTTTGAAAATTATACCCCCCCCCCCCACACCTCTCAGGGCAAGGGTTGTAACATGAAGAAAGAAAAACGAGCAAAAATGGGGTTTTTAATGGCCAAATGAAAATACTGAAAAAACACTACAAAGCGAATATTTCGAGATGACAAACACCTCTCTTCTTCAGCGCAAAACGAAATAATGTATCCCAGGAAAGTGCCGAAGAAAAAACAACAACAAAAAAACGCGGAAAGTCAATGTGAAAAGAACCAAAAAACCTAAGAAAAAAACAAAAACTTAAAAGATGAATAAAATTCAATAAAAGCCAAAAAATGTAAGAATTAAAACCTAATACCTAAAAATAATATAAGCGATTTATTCGCCAATATCCGTGATTTGCACAAAATCCAAAAAATTATGAACTGCCATCGACCGATACTAGTGGAAACCCCATTTTTGCTCGTTTTTCTTTCTTTATGTGATGTCAGGCCAATGGGGTTTAAATAATTATCTTCAAGGGTTGTAGGTTATGCCTTGGAGGCCTATAATTTTTATAGAGAGCGTTGTCATAGAAACTTCGAAAACTTTTAAACTTGGAAGGGCTAGTGCTCTTTTTTATAGCCAAAAATGATTAGAGGAAAACTAACACCCCTCCCACGCCCACCATTTCCCCAAAAAAATCCAAAAAAAATTTGAGATAGCCATTTTGTTCAACGTAGTTGAAAAGTTCGGAAATTATGTCTTTGAGGATGTCACTCTCCCCACAGCTCTCGGCGCAAGGGTTTTAAGTTATGCCTTGGGGGCATATAAGGTTTTTTATAGAAAGCGTTGTCGTAGAAACTTCAAAAAGGGCTCATTCGATTGGAAATTGAAAGCACTAGTGCCTTAAATAGCTGAAAGTGATTGGAGGCTAACTAACGCCCCTCTCACGTGTAAGTTTTCCTTAAACATATCCTATAAAAATCTTGAGACAGACATTTTATTCAACATAGTTAAAAGTCCTGGAAATTGGGTCTTTGCCAGAGTTGTTGTAGAAACTTCAAGAACGGCTTATTCAATTGTGAATTGAGATGGCTAGTGCCCTTATTAATAGCCAAAAGCGATCGGAGGGCGAATGCACCCTCCATACCCATCATTTCCTCAAACACTTACGATCAATATTTTGATATTGCAATTTTGTTGAACGTAGTTGAAGGGTCCAGAAATTATGTATTGAATATGACAACCCCCCACTGCCCTCAAGGCTAAGGTTGTAAGTTATGCCCTGGGGGCATATAATGCCATATAGAAAGTGTTGTCGTAAAAACTTCAAAAAGCGTGATTAGAAATTGAGAGGGCTACTGCCCTTTTTAATAGTCGAAGTAATCAGAGGAAGAATCGCCCCCCCCCCCCCACGCCCATCATTTCTCGAAAAACTTCCAATGAACATTTTTATATAGTCATTTTGTTCAATTTAGTGGAAAGGTCTGGATATTACTTTCTTGAGGATGACAACCCTCCCCCCAATGCCCTCAGGACAAGGGTCGTAAGTTATGCCCTCGGGGCACATAATATTTTTATAGAAATTTTTGTCGTCGAAGCTTCAAAAAGGGCTCATTCGACTGGAAATTGAGAGGACTAGTGCCTTTTTTATTAGTCGAAAGTGATTAGAGGGCAAATGTCTCCCTCAGCGCCTATCATTTCCCCAAACAATTCCAATCAAAATTTTGATATAGCAGTTTTGTTAAGCCTATCAGAAAGTTCTGGAAATTATGTCTTTGAGGATAAAAAATCCCCCCAGCCCTCAGGGCAAGGGTTGTAAGCTATGCCCTGGGGACATATAGGGTTCTTATAGAAAGTAGAAATAGAAAGTCATATAAACTTCAAAGGGGGCTCATTGGATTGGTAAACAGACGCTCTAGTGGTCGTTTTAAGAATCAAAGTGATCAGAGGGCAGCTACCCTCTCCCCCCTACACACACGTGATATTGTCCCAAAATGGGCCCAATAGATATTTTGAGATCGCCATTCTATTCAAATAGTCTAAATATCATATAACAAGGCTTTTGGGGTTGAAACAAACCCCAGAGATCAGGGGCAAGGGTTGTAAGTTATGTCCAGGGGGCATTAAAGGTTCTTATGGAAGGGATGCTTGTTTAACTTCAGAAGAGGCTCATTCTTTCTCCCTGAAAAAGACTATATCTGCATAAAACGAACAGAAATTAATTAAAAAAAACGATTTTCGCTAAAGAAGTTTTTCAAAAATAAAGCGAAGTGCTCAGTAAAACTCAAAGAGAACAAAAATAGAATTTAATAATTTACCAAGCATACAACTACCGTAAATCAGTATCATAGGCAGCGCGCTAGCGCTGCCGAGGTAAAGAACGATGTGGGCACAATGTGTTTTTGGTTTTTTTCTCCCCCCGGGCACTTCGTATCGAAGGAGTTGTCGTAGAAAGTTTGAAAAGGGCTCATTAGATTGGACATGGCAGTGGCTAGTGCCCTTTTTAATAGTCAAAAGTGATTGGGGGCAACTAGCCCCCCCCCCCGCCCATCATTCCCCAAGCATATCCAATCAAAATTTCAAGATAGCCATTTTGTTCAGCGGAGTTGATTTCCAGATAGAAAATATGTTTTTGAGGAGGACACTCCCCCACAACCCTCGAGGCATGGGTTTTAAGTTATGCCCTGGGGGTATCTAAGGTTTTTATAGAAGGCGTTGTCGTAGAAACTTCAAAAAAGGCTCATTCGATTGGAAATTAAAAGGGTTAGTACCGTTTTTAATAGTCGAAAGTAATTGGATGGAAACTAGCCCCCCCCCCCACGCCCATCATTCCACCAAATACAGCCAATCAAAAGTTTTAGATAGCCATTTTGTTCAGCCTATTTGATTTCCAGCTAGAAAATATTTTTTTGAGGAGGACACTCCCCCACAACCTTCAGGGCAAGGGTTTTCAGTTATGACCTGGGGGCATCCGAGGTTTTTATAGAAGGTGCTGTCATAGAAACTTCAAAAAAAGCTAATTCGATTGGAAATGCAAAGCGCAGGTGCCCGTGTCAATAGTCAAAAGTGATTGGAGGGCAACTAGCCCCCCCCCCCCCCCCCATCAGTCCCCCACACACATTCAATAAAAAGTTTGAGAGAGCCATTTTGTTCAGCGTAGTCTATTTCCTGACAGAAAATATGTCTTTAACGAGGAAACTCCCTCACCAACCTCTGGACAAGGGTTTTAAGTTATGGCCTGGGGGCATATAATATTTTATAAAAGGTCTTGTCGTAGAAACTTCAAAATAGGCTCATTCGATTGGAAATTCAAAGGGCTAGTACTCTTTTTAATAGTCGAAAGTTATTGGAGGGCAACTAGCCCCCCCCCCACGCCCTTCATTCCCCTGAACACATCCAAGCAAAATTTTGAGATAGCCATTTTGTTCAACGTAGTTTTAAGTTCTGGAAATTAGGTCTTTGAGGATGAAAACCACCTTACAGCTCTCAGGACAAGGGTTGTAAGTTATGCCTTGGGGGCATATAAAGTTTTTACAGAACGCGTTATCGTAGAAACTTCAAAAATGGCTCATTTGATTAGAAATTGAAATGGCTTTTGCCCTTTTTAATAGTCGAAAGTAATTGGAAGGCAACTAGCACGGCGTCCACGCCCACAATTTCCCTAAACACATCCAATCAAAATTTTGAGATAGCTATTTTTTTCCACGCAGTTAAAATTCAGGAAATTATACTTTTGATCGGGACACTCCCCTCACAGGGCAAGTCTTCAGGGCAAGGGTTATAAATTATGCCCTGAGCGCATATAAGTTTTTATTGAAATTCTTGTCGTAGAAACTTGAAAAAAGGCTCATTCGATTGGAAAATCAAAGCTCTAGTGCCCTTTTTAATAGTCTAAAATGATTTTGGGGAAACAATCCTCCGTCTCTCGCCCACCGTTTCCCCAAACACATGCAATAAAAATTTTTAGATATGCATTTTGTTCGGCGTTGTGGATTTCTAGATATAAATTATGTTTTTGAGGAGGACACTCCCCCACAGCCCTCAGAGCAAGGGTTGTAAGTTATGCCCTGGGGGCATATAAGGCTTTTACTGAACGCGTCGTCGTAGAAACTTCGAAAAGGACTCATTCGATTAGAAATTGAAATGGCTAGTGCCCTTTTTAATAGTTGAAAGTGATCGGAAGGCAACAAACACCCCTTCCACGCCCACCATTTCCCCAAACATATCCGATCAAAATTTCTTGATAGCCATTTTGCTCCACGAAGTTTAAAGTTCAGGAAATTATACCTTTGAGCAGGACACTCTCCCCATAGTCTTCAGGGCAAGGGTTATAAGTTATGCCCTGGGGGCATATAAGGTTCTTATTGAAATGGGGAACTAACCCCCTTCTCACGCTCACCATTTTCCCAAACACATCCACTCAAAATTTTGAGACATCCATTTTGTTCAACGTAGTCGAAAGTTCTGGAAATTAGGTCTTTTAGGATAAAAACCCCATCAGAGCTTTCAGTGCAAGGGTTGCAATTTGTGCCCTGGGGGCATATAAGGTTTATATAGAAAGTTGTTGTATAAATTTCAAAAGGGGCTCATTTGATTGGAAATTGAAATTGCCCTTTTTAATAGTCGAAAGTGAGTGGAGAGTAATTACGCCCCCTCTCACGCCCTCCATTTCCCCAAACACATTCAATCATAGCTTAGAGATAGCCATTTTGTTCAACGTAGTTGAAAGTTCTGGAAATTATGTATTTAAGGACGTCAAACCCCTGAGAGTCCCCAGGGCAAAGGTTGTAAGTTATGCCCAGGGGGCATATAAGGGTTTTAATGATAGAGTTGTCGTAAAAACTTCAAAAGGGGCTCATTCGATTGGAAATTGACAGGGATAGTGCACTATTTAATAGTTGAAAGTGATTGAACGGTAACTAACCCCTCTCTCACGCCTACCATTCCCCCAAACACATCCAATCAAAATTTTCAGATAGCCAGTTTGTTCAACGTAGTAGAAAGTTCTGGAACTTAGGTCTGTGAGGATGACAACCCCCCCCCCCACACCCAGTTATCAGGGCGAGGGTTGTAAGTTATCCCCTGGGGGCATATAAAGTTTTTATTGAAAGTGTTGTCGTTGAAACTTTAAAAGGGCTCATTTGACTGGAAATTGAAAGGGCTAGTGCCTTTCTTAATATTTGAAAGTGATTGGAGAAAGACTAATGCCCCTCTCACGCCCACCATTTTCCCAGACACATCCAATCAAAATTTTGATATAGCCATTTTGTTTAACGTAGTTGAAAGTTCTGAAAATTAGGTCTTAGACGATGACAACCACCCTCACAGCCCTTAGGGTAAGAGTTGTAATTTATGCCCTGGGGCCATATAAGGTGTTTATAGGAAGTGTTGTCGTAGAAACTTAAAAAGTGCTCGATTGAAGAGAATTCAAAAGGCCTAGTCCCCTTTCTAATAGTCGGAAATAATTAGAAAGCTTGACATTTATATAGTAAATATTAATGTGGCCAAAAGGTATTTTTTTTGTTATTATTGGTTAGACCAGAGCACTTTGTATCAAAGGAGTTGTCGTAAGAACTTCGAAAAGGGCTCATTCGATTGAAAATTTTAAGGGCTGATGCCCTTTTTAATAGTCGAAAGTGATTAGAGTGAAACTAAACCCCCTCCCACGCCTACCCTCCAATTTGCAATTATGTTTAAAAACTAAATGTTGGCTTAAGATTAAATCAAAATGCACTGTGTTATTGCTAATTCCTAACAAGGCATCTCGGCAGTATCCCAAGAACGACTGAGGGTATTGTGTTCAAACTTTTGGGGCTGCTTCTGCTCTTAAAATTTAACAAAATCAAAATAGCTTAAGTTTATCCAATCTATCAAAGAAAGTAAACAGATTGTTTGGCGAATGGTATCAAGTTTTCCATTTCAGGTCAACTAGAGGAGGTTTGAAACTAAATTAAACACTACTATTTGTGCCAGATTTTTAAGAGGGTGTATGTTGTTAAAAATTGTTAATTAAAAAAGTTAATTAAAAAAAACTTCTTACACATAATAAGTTTTGCAAGGAAAAGTAAAGAGGCACATTAAACAAAAATTTTCACGAATAAAATAAAATAACTTATAAGGCATGAAGATACCACAAGTCAGCGTCGATTAGTAAATGAAACCCAAAACGAACAGAAACTAACATAAGTTTGGCGCGAAACCCCTATGCCCCCCCCAAGGCCAGAACATAATTTGCACTTTACTGGAAAAAAAAGCAAATGAATGTGCATCGTTAGTTTAATATACTTTTACTGATATTTAGTAATCAAAGTCTTAACACTATTTGATTTATCAAAGTTATAAAAGTAAAAACATTTGTATTTTTTTCAGTAAAGTGCAAAATATGTTCTGGCCTTAGAAAGGCATAGGGGTTTTGAGCCCCTTTAATTTCTGCTCGTTTTGAGTTTGACTCGGTTATTTGTTGTAATTTCTGCTCGTTTTGGGTTTCATTTATTTATCGATGCTGATTTGTGCTAGTTTCACGCTTGGTAGATTATTTGATGTTATTTATGCTATTTTTTTTTTTTTTTAATGGAGTTCTTACTCTTCTTTGAAAAACTTATTTTGTGGAAAAAGTTTTTTTTAATAATCAATAAATAAATGAAACCCTAAACAGACAGAAATTAAAATCAGTCAAACTCAAAACGAGCAGAAATTAGTCTGAGTAGGGTTCTAAACCCTATGCTTTCTAAAAGTCAGAATATAACTTGTACTTTATTGAAAAAAAATCTTTTAAATGTTTTCACTTTTATAACTTTAAGAAATAAAAAATAATTAAGATTTTAAGGAATAAATATCAGCATATTTATAGTAAACTGACAATGCACATTTCTTCAGTAAAGTATAAACTATATTCTGGCTATTTTTGTGCTTTTTTGGTTTAATGGAGTTCTTTACTTATTTTGAAAAACTTATTTTGTGCAAAAAGTTTTTTTGATTAATATTTAAAAAGAGCGTAAAATGGGTGCATCGATTGATGGTAGTATTTCGAGTTCTAAATATTGTCATAAATTTCTGGCACATAATAAACGACTGATTAAGAGGAAGAACTGTAGAATGAACACTGCTAAACAGAACGTGATGGTCCTGTCGCTAAGACCCTTCGTCTCGGTCGTTATACTAAAGTACAAGTCCTCGTTTAAACCTTTTTTTTTTTTGTTAAAATAGGTATTCACTTTGTATCCTCATTAACTACGAATAAAAATAAAGAAGAAGAAGCAGAAAAAAAGTCACTTCAGTGCTTCCCATGGAAAAAAGTGATTTTCCTTGTTGTTCAAGGTGGGGAACTGTAACTATCTTGCATAGGGTTTTCGACTATGGTGATTCCAATTGCACGTTTTTCATTTCTAGTTATTATCAGTTCTACTGAAATTTTAGTCCAAGAAGTGAAAATAATGAAAGTATACTTTCTTATAAGGAGTTTCAAATTCTTTGCATTATCGCAGCAGAAAAATTGTAATAATAATAATAACCTGAATTTTCTTAAACTATAATAACTACTCATCTTGAATTCTTTTAATGTCCTTGAGGTTTATAAAATTTATGCATTTAATATAAAACGACTTTTATAAATAATCGAATTTTTACCCACTGCTCCTTAAGTATTCTAAGGGTTTATGGGGTATATAGTATTCTAATATATACCCCATAAACCCTTTATGTGACAACTTTATTTTGTGCCTGTTTTAACAAAACTCATGCTGACTTCTTTAGTTTCTTCGTCTGACAAATGTCACATTGTAAGGCTTATAGTATATTTTTGAGACCTAACAACAAATAAAAAATTAATTTTGAAAAAAAAGTTTTTGTGATGAAATAAACAAAACTGAAAGCCAACAAAAATTACAATAAATAGCCGAGTCAAACTCAAAACAAGCAAAAATTAACATAAGTAGGGCTGATAACACCCATGCCTTCTCAAGACCAGAACATAATTTGCGCTTCACTGAAAAATATGACCGTTGATTTTCAGTTCAACTAACATTTGCTGATATCTATTCCTTAAAATTTGGATATTTTTATTTATGAAAGCAAAAAAAAGTGAAAACATTTAAAACGTATTTTGTTTTCAGTAAAGCGCAAATTCTGGTTTGGTCTGACATTTTTACAACTTCGTTTAATTTAATCTTACTTCGTATAATTAGTAAGCTCTCATAGTACCTAACCAATACCTATCAGTGATCTAAAATAATAAAATTATGTTATACCAAAAGTAACTAAAGCGATTTTTTTACGATCAAGTCCAGTATAATTTTGGATTGCCACAAAAAAGCAAGCTTTTTTTCCTATGCCTGAAGGCAAGTGAGCATTCCTTACAGCAGAAATGACACACATTTAGTTGGTTTCATTAAAAGACGATGAATTTTATTCTTAGTTTGGGTGTTCTAGCCCTTGTGTGTGAAGCTGTATCTCAGGCTTTCTAGAATAGTTACTGTTTTAGGAGAAAGATACAAACGTAACATTCGATAAATCCACATTGGAAGATAAAGGCGGAGGTGTAACAAGATCTTCATATCCGGATGAAAACGCTCAACTCAAGGCTAAGCTGGATGCGAAACAAAAAGAAATTGATTCCCTTTCTGACAGAATAGTTCAACTTGAAATTGAGCTCAGTGCTGCAAAAAATAATGTAAGTTAGCTTCATGATTTCTGCTTTTGTACCTGCACATACTGGCAGGGGGGACTCCATGGAAAAAATTAAATCTTTTTACCGCTTTAACCCCCCCCTTGCTTTAACCCCCCTTCCTTGCCTAAGGGTCATACATGTTACCCCAGATTTGCTTTATATATATATATATATATATATATATATATATATATATATATATATATATATATATATATATATATATATATATATATATATATATATATATATATATATATATATATATATATATATATATATATATATATATATATATATATATATATATATATATATATATATATATATATATATATATATATATATATATATATATATATATATATATATATATATATATATATATATTTATATATGTGTAAACATTAACAAGTAAATTAATGCCTCCTCTTATTCGGATAAATTTTTGTCTTTTTTGACATAAAATGGAGTAAGCTGATAAGAGGCTTCATACTTTTGACTACTTTATTAAAAGCTGAGAAATGAATTTTATTTAGGATTTTCTGAACGATTGAAAACTTTGGATATTCAGTATTTTTCTCCACCTCTTGCAAACATCAGTTGCTATTAAAAAAAAAAAAAAAAAAAAAAAAAAAAAAAAAAAAAAACAATATAGAAGTGCCAAGCTTTTCAAATCTAAAAAAAATGTCTGCTTTGAAAGCATTACATGGGCATGGTTCGCAATAAATTTATGTAAGGGGAGACAAAGGTTTTCAAAAGATTTTTTTTGCAGTGAGTCATAGGTTGTCGAATCAGCAATTTTACTTGGATTAAGAAATTCTGCTGTGGATTGAATTCTTCCTTCCTGCTCATCCTTTACAGACGCTAAAATAACACGTTTTTTATACCATTGTAATGTTCCGAACTATCTAAATTATGCAATAGCACAATTTTCGTGTTATTCTTTAATTTTAAGTTACATTTCGTTTGTAGTTCAATATGATTTGTTGTTGTTTCTTGCTCCATGCCTTTTTCATTACTTGTTCGGAGTCATTTTTCTTTTTGTGTAATTTTGCACATGTCATTGATATTAAATATCTATTCCTCCTTCCTGTTTATCAATCACAGACTCACACACGCTAAACTAACACGTTCCTTCATTCGATTGTAATTTTCCTTCATCACTTTGTCTTCTAACCGCAAATATCGTTGTGCAACATTTTTGTTTGCAATTCATTGTGATTTTCGTTGTTTTTTGTTCTATATCTGTTTCCTTAGCTGTTCAGAGCAGTTTGTCATCTTGTGTAATTTTACATGCGTCATAAATATCAAAAATGATACAACCATTGCTTGGGGAAAATGACCGTAAATTATGCTCCTTAAATCTATACCGCTGCCACCCGGATAACTAAAATTAATTCGTGTTATACCATCTTATCTAAAGATAAGTGTGTGCTGTATCATCATCTATATAATGATTCCTTATAACACTTCAGTTACTATGGACTACAGTTTGTTCCTTAATGTGAAACGTGGATAACATAAACTATTTAAATGATGGGTTGTTAAAAGCCAGTGTGGCGCAGTGGTTAGCGTGTTTGAATTTTGCTCTGAAGGTTCGAGGTTCAATTCTTACCGCGGGCAATTTTCATACATTTGACAATTTAAAGTCAAAGCAAACTTCTATTAATGACTATTACCTGAGATCCTTTTGACTATCACCATTTATGATAAAGTATATCTACTCTTTATGTAGATACCGGTACAACTTAAATAATCCCCATTTATAATAATTAACTAGACCGATCCCTTGTATAACGTTTTAGTCTATTAACGAATTTTTATCATGTCTTATGTGTAACTTGTATTCTATAAGTGTTTGTTGGTACAATGGTAAGAATACCCGCTTGTCACGGGGGATACCGTCGGCCACCTTTTTGCATTGAGCGAGTCGGTTGATCAGTTCATACTTACCTTTTCTGGGGAGCAAATATTCCAAATACAGAAGTCCGATGCTTAATTAGTCATTGTGGCGCCATTTTGCCCTCACCTTTAAAGGTGAGACTATCAATAGAGTTGAAAACCTGACTTTTCTGGGACTATTTGTCTGGCGGAGCATCCACCTACCCCAGGCATAGTTTCCCTGCGTTACAACATTGGTCGTGACGCTTCATGCTAAGTTCCTGTCTCCATCCAGATTGATCATTTTTCGCAACAGACGTAATGCAAAACAAGAATGCCCACCTTTTGTGGAGAATCCTAAAACCATACTGATACCAATCAAGTGGATACGAATGGGGCTTTGATGGTAAGCTGTAGTACTAACTAAATCTCTAAGCAAAAGATTTAGATTTGTTGTCGATAGTCGTTTTAATTCCTCTGACGGGCTATCCTGACCAGTCCTGCCGTTTACAATAACAATATGGCCAACTTGCATAAAAATCATCACACATAGGGTAGATTGTAAGATTAAAGGTCCTGGCTGATTGAATAAATAATCAGCTTGATAACGAGAGTTCCGAGGAGATATATTTGTTTTCCCAAATTCCTATCTATTATTTTCATGTACAGAGTCTTCCTTTTTTTCCTTCTCTTTGTTTTTTTATTTTTTTTTAAATATGGACCCGACATTTCAACGCAATGATAACAACTATGTTTTGTGGGGGTGGTAACAAGTTCAAATCTTGGATAGAACAACTTTGAACTTGAGCGTTAGCGTATTCTCTTTCAAGCGTCGATAGTAGATTGCTTATAATGAATTTGCTTAATGCCCTAGGAATTACCATGCTATTTGCTTAATGCCCTAGGACCATACTATTTGCTTAATGCTCTACACCTTTTCAAAGAGAGTCAGTACTCCCTCACATGGTATACACTACAGTTTGACGTGCATATTGCAAAAAGTGAGCAAACCTATAAAGTGGTCAAACACGTTTTGAAACTATAGTCGAGATTGTATAACACAATCAGACTGGTTTTTTGCTATTGATATCAATTGCACAAGAATATGCAGTACAGTTTCACGTGCACATTGCAAAAAGCGGGCAAACCTATAAAGTGGTCAAACACGTTTTGAGAGTATAGTCGAGATTGTATAACACAACCAGACTGGTTTTTGAGGCAACACCCATTTTTAGGACCAATCAGAGACAGCGGATGTTACTCCATATACGATAACTTGATTGGTATTGGATTATAATAAAAGGAGTGATTTTCATTGCAATTCATATTAGTAAGAGAATCCCGCGATTCAAGTTTCTGCAACCCGGCGCTATCATGATGCCCCACAAAATACTCCACACCACCATGGCATTTCACCCATGAGACGCCACCCTCCCCCATCCCCTGGGTGACCTAATATTAGTGAGATCTCCCATTTTTTGGCACTCGTTAGAATGATGCGTTACTCTCCCAATTTGGTAGACTCCGGGGGACATTTGCTTTCAAGATATTAATAAAGGGAAATGCGGGTCTTACTCGTGCTAAAGACTAAATCTTAAAAACACAGACAATATAAATAAAAACAAATTGACAAGCAATAAAACATCAAAAAGACAGCTTAAAAACACGACAAAAAATAAAAGATGAAAATGTTATCATATTCATCATATACGCCAAGAGAACCATCCATTATAGAAAACCGGGGGTCTTCTATTTTGAAACCCCAGAGGGTTGGGGGCAGTGATATTAGATGGAATTTAAGACATGTTAAGAGCTTTTGAGAAAATACCCCTTTTTCATTAAGATAAGTTTTTGGATATTTCACAATATCCTAACAATAGGTTCCGCCTCCCACCTAGTAGCCTTCATTTTCAGTGGAGACATTGATAATAGATGTAGTTTTTAGACGTTATTGTAGCTTTAAAAAGATAAAGAATAACATGCCGAAATTAAGAAAATACGAGGGGGAGGAGAGTCCTGGGGAGGGGGGTCTTTGAGGGGAGGGGAGCCGTTTTCTCCGTCACCAGCTCAGTATTGTTTTTTTCTACTCTTTTTGGGGGATGGAATCCGGTCATCCTACGCGAAGTGGGGGAGTTTTTTCTATGTCTGCTCATTCCTGGGACGGAATCCGGGTTTGGGCTAGGCGATAAAAGATGCTAAAATACGGACTTGCTGGAGATAATTCAAAGTTAGTAATAATAGGGAAATTATCATTGAGTTTCTACGGCAACCCTTTAACGTCAGAGCCTCCCTGTTTCTAGCGCTCAGGTAGCAAGATTCGCGCCCTGGTAAGATTCTCGCCCCCGGCAAAATTCCAGCAATTAATACATTGTTTTTCTGGAAGACCCCTGGATTTCCAGTGATCAGGTCTAATATGAATGACGCAAGCGTATCTCACAAACTAGACTAAAAGGACCCCATGGATCTCCAACACGGCACACACACATGCGTGTTGTATATTAACGGCAAGGTATATCTTAAGCAAAGATACCTAATGAGAGAGCTTGGAAGATCACCTTGCGAGAAGGGCAGATGTCCAAAGCGATAAAAAGTATACTTATGGTCCAAAACGGAATGGCACTACGACACTGTTTTCACACTAGCACTAGATCTCAAAATGACACCCCCCCCCCTTGAAAACAGAGAAGCCCTCCCCGTTTTTTCTTTACTAGTGTTTGATGCTCTAAGCATTTCACCTCACAATCTTACACTATTATTACTGCTCCTTTGACATACCCCTGTCATAGCCCCCCCCCCCCCTCCCCAAACACTTTTCAGACATTTCTCGTTAAATATTTTATTTTCATCTCATTCATTCCAGTTTTGCAAGCACTTTGGCCCACAGTACCACGCTATAACTACCCTAAGACACCCCTCTGTCATCCCCCGTCTCCCAAAAAACACTTCAGACATTTCTCGTTAAAAATTTTATTGAAACTCATTCATTCGGGTTTGTCACAAACCATTCGTGCTCCAGTACAGCACTACAACAACTCTTAAGACACCTCTCTGCCATCACCCCATCTCCCCACAAAACACTTTTCAGACATTTCTTGTTAAAAATTTTATTTCAACTCATTCATTTGGGTTTCCACAAGCAATTCGTGCCACAGTACAGCACTATAACTACTCTAAGACACACCTCTGCCATCACCCCATCGCCCCACAAAACACTTATCAGACATTTCTTGTTAAAATTTTTATTTCAACTCATTCATTTGGGTTTCCACAAGCAATTCAGCCCACTGTACCACACTATAACTACTCTAAGACACCCCTCTGTCATCGCCCCCAACCCACAAAACCCTTTTCAGACATTTCTTGTTAAAATTTTTATTTTCAACTTATTCATTCGAGTTTTCGCAAGCAATTCAGCCCACAGTACCACACTATAACTACTCTAAGACACCCCTCTGTCATCGCCCCATCTCCCATACAACACTTTTCAGACATTTCTCGTTAAAAATTTTATTTCAACTCATCCATTCGGGTTTTTCACAAGCAATTCGTGCCACAGTACAGCACTACAACAACTCTAAAACACCTCTAAAACACCTCTCTGCCATCACCCCATCTCCCCATAAAACACTTTTCAGACATTTCTTGTTAAAAATTTTATTTCAACTCATTCATTTGGGTTTCCACAAGCAATTCGTGCCACAGTACAGCACTATAACTACTCTAAGACACACCTCTGCCATCACCTCATCTCCCCCACAAACCACTTTTCAGACATTTCTTGTTAAAAATTTGTATTGCAACTCATTCATTTGGGTTTCCACAAGCAATTCAGCCCACTGTACCACACTATAACTACTCTAAGACACCCCTCTGACATCGCCCCATCAACCCACAAAACACTTTTCAGACATTTCTTGTTAAAAGTTTTACTTCAAGTCATTCTTTCGAGTTTTCTCATGCAATTCGGCCCACAGTACCACACTATAACTACTCTAAGACACCCCTGTGTCATCGCCCCATCTCCCAAACAACACTTTTCAGACATTTCTCGTTAAATATATTACTTCAACTCACTCATTCAGATTTATGCAAGCGATTCGCGCCATAATACAGCACAATAACTACTCTAAGACACCCCGCTGCCATCACCCAATCCCCCAAAAACATTTCCTTAGACACTTCTTGTTGAAAATTTTACTTCAAGTCATTTGCTTTGTTTTTTGCAAGTAATTTGGCCCACAGTACCAAACTATAACTACTCTAAGACACCCCTCTGTCATTGCCCCATCTCCCCAAAAACACTTTCCAGACATTTCTCGTTCAAAATTTTATTTCAACTCATTCATTCGGGTTTATTGCAAACCATTCACGCCACAGTACTGCACTATAACTACTCTAAGACACCCATCGCCCAAAAAACACTTTTTGGACATTTCTTGTTAAAAATTTTATTTCAAGTCATTCATTTGGGTTTTTGCAAGCAATTCGGCCCACAGTACCACACTATAACTACTCTAATCCATCCCTCTGCCATCGCCTCATCTCCCCAAAAACACTTTTCAGACATTTCTCGTTAAAAATTTCATTTCAACTCATTCACTCGGGTTTAACGCAAGCAATTGGCGCCACAGTACAGCACTATAACTACTCTAAGACAACCCTCTACCATCACCCTATCCCCCCAAAAACTTTTTTTAGATATTTCTTGTTAAAAATTTTATTTCATTTCATTCATTTGGTTTTGCGAAAGCAATTCGCACCCTAGTGCCACACCATAACTACTCTAAGACATCCCTCTGCCATCACCCCATCTCCCCACAAAACACTTTTCAGACATTTCTTGTTAAAAATTTTACTTCAATTTATTCATTCCGATTTACGCAAGCAATTCGCGCCATAGTACAGCACTATAACTACTCTAAGACATCCCACTGCCATCACCCAATCCCCCAAAAAACAGTTTCTTAGACATTTCTTGCTGAAAATTTTACTTCAAGTCATTCATTTCGGTGTTCGCAAGCAATTCGCACCACAGTACCACACTATAACTACTCTAAGACATCCCTCTACCATCACCCAAACACAAAATTTTTTCTGACATTTCTCGATAAAAATTTTATTTTCAAGTCATTCATTTGGGTTTCCACAAGCAATTCACAACGTAGTACCACACTGTAAATACTTTAAGACACCAACTGTCATCTTCCCCATCCCGCCACAAAAACATTTTCCAAACATTTCTCGTTAAAAATTTCATTTTCAAGTCTCATTCATTTGGGTTTCCACAAGCAATTCAAGTCATAATACCACACTATAACTACTCCAACACATCCCTCTACCATCACCCCATCTTCCCAAAAACATTTTTCAGACATTTCTTGTTAAAAAGTCATTCATTTGGGTTTTCATAAGCAATTGGCGCCATAGTACAGCACCGTAACTACTCTAAGACATCTCTCTACCATCACACCAACTCCCCAAAAACATTTTTCAAACATTTCTTGTTAAAAATTTTTGCTTCAACTCATTCATTAGGGTTTCCACAAGCAATTCACGCCCCATTGCGACACTATAACTCCTCTTTAGTACCCCAAAGACACCCGTCATCATCATTGTAAGCGTCTTCTAGCGCTTAAAACACACTAACACATACAGACAAACACAAACACACACACACACAGAGACAGAGACTGACTCAGATACAGAGTGACAGACACACAAACTAACAGAGACCCACATACATACAGACAGACCCACTCGCACAGAGACACACACAAACACAAAAAAACACAAACACACACACAGACACACAAACACAAAAACAGACACACACAAACAAACACCAACACACACACACAAACACACACACAAACACTCACACACACACACACACACACGCATACACACATACACACATACACACATACAAACATACACATACACACATACACATACACACATACACAAACACACATACACATACACACATACACATATACACATACACATACACGCAGACACATACACATACACACATACACATACATACACACATACACATACACACATACACACATACACACATATACACATATACACATAAACACATATACACATACACAGATACACATATACACAGACACATATACACATATACATATACGCATATATACATACACAAACACATATACACATACACACTCACATACAAATACATATAAACATACACATATACACATACACATTTACGCACACATGTACACATATACACATACACACATACACATACAAAAATACATACACACAAACTTAAACACAGAGAGAGAGAGAGACAGAATATAACAGTGACAAGTAACAGTAACAGAATATAACAGTGACAAGGTAAACCATTACAAAAATATACCAAGTCTTACATTTCAAGAAAAGAATCCAATGGTGTGGTGTTGTTTGTTTGTGTGTTTGTGCGTGTGCGTGTTTGTGTGTGTGTGTGTGTGTGTCTGTTTGTGTGTGTATGTGTGTTTTGTGTCCGTGCGTTTGTGTGTGTGTGTTTTTGTGGGTGTGGGTTTGTGTCTGTGTGTGTATGTGTGTATGTGTGTGTGTGTGTGTGTATGTGTGTGTGTGTGTGTTTGTGTGTGTATGTGTGTTTTTGTTTTTTTTTCTTTGTATGTGTGTGTGTATGTGTTTGATTTTATATTTGTATGTGTTTGTGAGTATGTGTATCTGTCTCTGTGTGTGTGTGTGTGTGTGTGTGTGTGTGTGTGTGTGTGTGTGTGTGTGTGTGTGTGTGTGTGTGTGTGTGTGTGTGTGTGTGTGTGTGTGTGTGTGTGTGTGTATGTGTGTGTGTGTGTGTGTGTGTGTGTGTGTGTGTGTGTGTGTGTGTGTGTGTGTGTGTGTGTGTGTGTGTGTGTGTGTGTGTGTGTGTGTGTGTGTGTGTGTGTGTGTGTGTGTGTGTGTGTGTGTGTGTGTGTGTGTATGTGTGTGTGTGTGTGTGTGTGTGTGTGTGTTTGGGGGTGTGTGTGTGTGTGTGTGTCTGGGTGTGTGTCTGGGTGTGTCTGTGTGTGTGTGTGTGTCTGTGTGTGTATATTTTTGTGTGTTTCAAGTGCTACAAGACGCTTACACAATGATGATGACGGGTGTTGTTGGGGCGCTAGAGAGTAGTTATAGTGTCGTAATGTTGCGTGAATTGCTTGTGGAAACCCAAATGAATGAATTGAAGTAAAAAATTTTAACAAGAAATGTCTGAAAAATGTTTTTGGGGAGTTGGGGTGATGGTAGAGGGATGTCTTAGAGTAATTATAGTGTGGTATTATGGCGTGAATTACCTGTGGAAACCCAAATGAATGACTTGAGAATGAAATTTTTAATGAGAAATGTCTGAAAATTGTTTTTGTGAGGGGGATGGGGGCGATGGCAGTTGGTGTCTTAGAGTAGCTATAGTTTGGGTGTGAATTGCTTGTGCAAACCCAAATGAATGACTTGAAAATGAAATTTGTAACGTGAAATGTCTTTAAAAGGTTTTGTGGAGGGGGGTGATGGTAGAGGGATGTCTCAGAGTAGTTATAGTGTGGTAATGTGGTGCGAATTGCTTGCGAAAACCCAAATGAATGACTTGAAGTAAAATTTTCAACAAGGAATGTTTAAAAAAATGTTTTTGGGGGGATTGGGTGATGGCAGTGGGGTGTCTTAGAGTAGTTATAGTGCTGTACTATGGCGCGAATTGTTTGCGGAAATCCGAATGAATGAGTTGAAGTAAACATTTTAACAAGAAATGTCTGTAAAGTGTTTTGTGGGGTGATGGCAGAGGGATGTCTTAGAGTAGTTATGGTATGGTACTCTGGAGCGAATTGCTTGCGAAATCCCAAAATGGTTTTGGGGGGATGGGGTGATGGTAGAGGGGTGTCTTAGAGTAGTTATAGTGATGTACTGTGTCGTGAATTGCTTGCGATAAACCCGAATTAATGAGTTGAAATAAAATTGTTAACGAAAAATGTCTGAAAAGTGTTTTGTGGGGAGATGGGGTGATGGCAGAGGGATGGCTTTGAATAGTTATGGTGTGGTACTATTAAGCGAAGTGCTTGCGAAAACTCAAATGAATGAGTTGACATAAAATTTTAACGAGAAATGTCTGAAAAGTGTTTTTCGGGAGTTGGGGCGATTACAGAGGGGTGTCCTAGAGTAGTTATAGTGTGGAACTGTGGGCCGAATTGCTTGCGAAAACCCAAATGAATGACTTTAAATAAAATGTTTAACAAGAAATGTAAAAAAATATTTTGGGGCGGATGAGGTGATGGTAGAGGGGTGTCTTAGAGTAGCTATAGTGCTGTACTGTGGCGTGAATTGTTTGCGATAAATCCGAATGAATGAGTTGAAATAAAGTTTTAACGAAAAATGTCTGAAAAGTGTTTTTGGGGAGATGGGGTGATGACAGAGGGATGTCTTAGAGTAGTTATAGTGTGGTACTGTGGGCCGAATTGCTTGCGAAAACTCGAATGAATGATTTGGAGTAAATTTTTTAACAGGAAATTTCTGAAAACACTTTGTGGGGAGATGGGGTGATGGCAGAGGGGTGTCTTAGAGTAGTTATAGTGTGGTACTGTGGACCGAATTGCTTGCAAAAACTAGAATGAATGACTTGAAGTAAAAATTTTAACAAGAAATGTCTGAAAAGTGTTTTTTGGGGGATGGGGTGATAGTAGAGGGGTGTCTTAGAGAAGTTATAGTGCTGTACTGTGGCTTGAATGGCTTGCGACAAACCCGAATAAATGAGTTAAAATAAACTTTTAACGAAAAATGTCTGAAAAGTGTTTTTGGGGAGATGAGGCGATGGCAGAGGGATGTCTTAGAGTAGTTATAGTGTGGTACTGTGGGCCGAATTGCTTGCGGTAACCCAAATGAATGACTTGAAATAAAATGTGTAACAAGAAACGTCAAAAAAAGGTTTTTGGGGGGATGGGTGATGGTAGAGGGGTGTCTTAAAGTAGTTATAGTGCAATACTATGGCGTGAATTGTTTGCGATAAACCCGAAGAAATGAGTTGAAATAAAATTGTTAATGAGGAATGTCTGAAAAATGTTTCTGGGGAGATGGGGCGATGACAGAGGGGTGTCTTAGAGTAGCTTTGGTGTGGTACTGTGGGCCGAAATGCTTGCGAAAACCCAAATGATTCACTTGAAGTAAAATTTTCAGCAAGAAATGTCTAAGAAACTGTTTTTTGGGGGATTGGGTGATGGCAGTGGGATGTCTTAGAGTAGTTATAGTGCTGTACTATGGCGCGAATTGCTTGCGTAAATCGGAATGAATAAGTTGAAGTAAAATTTTTAACAAGAAATGTCTGAAAAGTGTTTTGTGGGGAGATGGGGTGATGGCAGAGGGATGTCTTAGAGTAGTTATGCTGTGTTACAATGGAGCAAATTACTTGCGAAAACCCAAATGAATGAGTTGAAATAAAATTTTAACGAGAAATGTCTGAAAAGTGTTTTTGGGGAGATGGGGTTATCGTAGAGAGAAGTCTTAGAGTAGTTATAGTGCTGTACTTTGGCATGAATTGCTTGCGCTAAACCCGAATGAATGAGTTGAAATAAAATTTTTAATGAGAAATGTCTGAAGTGTTTTCGGGGAGATGAGGCGATGGCAGAGACGATGGCGATGGAGAGTAGTTATAGTATGGTATTGTGGGCCAAATTCCTTGCGAAAAGCCAAATGAATGACTTGAAATAAAATTTTTAACAAGAAATGTCAAAAAAAGGTTTTTGGGGGGATGGGTGATGGTAGAGGGGTGTCTTAGAGTAGCTATAGTGCTGTACTGTGGCGTGAACTGATTATGATACACCCGAATAAATGAGTAGAGATAAAATTTCTACGAGAAATGTCTGAAAAGCGTTTTTGGGGAGATGGGGCGATGACAGAGGGGTGTTTTAGAGTAGTTATAGTGTGGTACTGCGGGCCGAATTGCTTGCGAAAACTTGAATGAATGACTTGAAGTAGAAATTTTAACTAGAAATGTCTGAAAAGTGTTTTGTGGGGAGATGGGGTGATGGCAGAGGGGTGTCTTAGAGTAGTTATAGTGTGGTACTGTGGGCCGAATTGCTTGAGAAAACTCGTATGAATGACTTGAACAAAATTTTTTAACAAGAAATGTCTGAAGTGTTTTGTGGGGAGACGGGGCGATGACAGAGGGGTGTCTTAGAGTATTTATAGTGTGGTACTGTGGGCTGAATTGCTTGTGGAAGCCCAAATGAATGAGTTGAAATAAAAACTTTTTACAAGTAATGTCTGAAACGTGTTTTGTGGGGAGATGGGGTGATGACAGAGGGGTGTCTTGGAGTAGTTATAGTGCTGAACTGTGGCACGAATTGCTTGTGGAAACCCAAATGAATGAGTTGAAATAAAATTTTTAACAGGAAAATTTCTGAAGTGTTTTCTGGGGAGATGGGGTAATGGCAGAGGGGTGCCTTAGAGTAGTTATAGTGCTGTACTGGGGCACGAATTGTTTGCAATATACCCGAATGAATGGGTTGAAATAAAAATTTTAACGAGAAATGTCTGAAGTGTTTTTGGGAGGGGGGGGGCGATGACATGGGTATGTCACATGGGCAGTAATAGTGTAACATTGTGAGGTGAAATGCTTAGAATATCAAACACTAGTAAAGAAAGGGGAGGGGGGCTTCTCTGTTTTCAAAGGGGGGGGCCTCATGTGGAGAGCTGGTGCTAGTGTGGAAACAGTTTCGTAGTTCCATTCTGTTCTGGACGATAAGTATACTTTTTATCGCTTTGGTCGTCTACCCTTCTCGCAAGATGATCTTCCAAGCTCTCCCATTAGGTATCTTTTCTTATGATATACATCGCCGTTAGTACGCAACACACATGTGTGTGTGCCGTGTTGGAGCTCCATGGGGTCCTTTTAGTCTAGTTTGCGAGATACGCTTGCGTCATTAATAGACCTGATAAAACTGGAATTTTGCCGGGAGCGAGAATCTTGCCAATGCACGAATCTTCCTAGCGGAGTGCTAGAAACAGGGATGCTCTGACGTTAGAGGGTTGCCGTAGAAAATCAACGATAATTTCCCTATTATTACTACCTTTAAATTATCGCGAGCAAGACTGTTTTTTAGCCTCTTTTATTACCTAGCCGAAACCTGGATTCCGTCCCAGGAATGAGTAGACATAGTCAAAACTCCCCCACTGCGCGTAGGATGACCGGATTCCACCCCCCAAAAAGAGTAGACACAGACCAAACTCCCCCACAGTGTACGGGATGGATGGTAACAAGAATTTCACGAAATAGAATTTCCCCTCCTTTGCGTGTTTTGATATTTTGGTAAAAATGTACCCTGGGCTAAGAGAAACCGCTCGGGGGACTGGACAATTCCTTGGAGGCGACCATCGAGCAGGTCGGTACCTTAGTGGAGGGAGGCAGGATAACCATAAATAAACACTTGAAAATTAACGCTTTGCGTAACGATAAAATAAATAAAAAACAGTGCTGAGCTAGTGACGGAGAAAACGGCTCCCCTCCTCTCACAGACGCCCCCTCCTCAGGTGTCCTCCCCATCGTATTTTCTTATATTCGGTATGTTATTCTTTGTCCTTTTAAAGCTACAATAACGCCTAAAAACTACATCTATTATCAATTTGCCCTCTGAAAATGAAGGCTCCTAGGTGGGAGGCGGAACCTATTGTTAAGATATTGTGAAATATCCAAAAACTTATCTTAATGAAAAAGAGGTATTTCCTTAATATGTCTTAAATTCCTTCTAATATCATTCCCCCCTAAGTAGAGGAGGGGGTCCGACTCGTGACGGGGCTCCTTATATGGGCATAGAATACTGACGGGGTTCCAAATATGGGCATAGAGTCATTAGGGAGAACACGTGGCTAATGGGGTCAATGACCTCTTTTTCCAATGTGTCAACAACAACAACATCGACCTTGACATTCGCTGAGAGCGTGCACTTACAACAACAACAACATCGACCTTGGAATACCTGTGCCGTCAACCTCAATTCACCTATCGTGAATCAATAATTCCCCTTAGAAACAACAAATTAATTTCCCCTTTCTTGACAGATCAATCAATCAATGACATCATCTGTCAGACTTTAAAAATTTTCGCCTAGAAACATTTCTCCAGGAATAGATCCAAATCATTAATGTCTTTGCCTCGGGAACAGTTCTACTGGTCGAACTCCAAAAGATATTAATAGCCAAAGGCCATGGAAACAATTCTCCAAGAAACATCTTAGCGATGAATTGTTTTAGCGCGCGAAAAGGTTTCTTATTAATTTGAAACGCGTTTGCGCAGAGATGCCAATAACAAAGGAACACGCTGAATTTACGTTTAGGGATTATTTGGGCGAAACCGTTTTAGACAGGTTATGGAACTATTTCGGCGAAACAGATAGAGACATTTTAAAAGAAGATTTTTGAAGAGATTTTAGAAGAGAATTTAATGGTGAAACTCTGTGGTCGTTATAATACACAAGTTTCATTTGAACAGTGTTGTGAGGTCCTCTAACCCAACCCCAAAGGGTTCCAATCCTCATACCCCAACCCCAAAGGAAGCCCCCGGTCCTCAAAGGCCCCCCAAGCTCCCAAAGGGCCACCGGCGCCCCCAAAGGCCCACCCAGACCCTCAAAGGCCATCCCCGGGCCCCCCAAAGGCCCATCGAGCTCCCAAAGGACCAACGGGGTCCAAAAGGCCCTCCACCGGTCCCCAAATGTCCGCCAGGGCCCCACCGGGCCCCCCGGGCCCACACAGGCCCCCCCGCTCCCCAACGGCCCCCCGCCCCCCCCAAGGCCCACCCCGACCCCCAACGGCCATCCCCGGGCCCCCCAAAGGCCCATCGAGCTCCCAACGGACCAACGGGGTCCCAAAGGCCCTCCACCGGTCCCCAAATGTCCCCCAGGCCCCCAACTGTCCCCCCGGACCCTCAAAGGCCCCCCCAAGCTCCCAAAGGGCCACCGGCGCCCCCAAAGGCCCACCCAGACCCTCAACGGCCATCCCCGGACCCCCCAAAGGCCCATCGAGCTCCCAAAGGACCAACGGGGTCCCAAAGGCCCTGCACCGGTCCCTAAATGTCCCCCAGGCCCCCAACTGTCCCCCCGGACCCTCAAAGGCCCTCCCTGTGCCCAAAGGCCCTCCTTCGGCCCCCAAAGGTCCCCCGGACCAGAGAAGCGCCGCAGGGATGCGCCGCGGGTCAGGAAAGCGCCGCAGGGGATGCGCCGCAGGGATGTGCCGCAGGGACGCGCCGCAAAAAAAAGTAAACTCAACAGTATAAATTTCACTCCCAGCAGGGCCCCCCTCCCCACAGGGTCTCCCCAAAGCCCCTCCCCGGGCCCCCCAAAGAGGGCCCGCGCCATTTTTTTTTTAATACTTTTTTATTGGGTTATTATATCCTTTATGTAAAAGTTAAATTCATAATTTCATTCCTAAACCCATTTTCCAACCTCAAAGAGTCCCCTCCCCAATTCATAAATACTTTCTTGAATTTTTTAACATGGTATTTTCTTAACTTTTTACGTATCTTAAAATGACATGAAATATGCGTACGGCTCTACCAATCGTACTCTGTGCTTGTTCATGGACACGACGCGGCTTTTTCACTGGTACTCTATGGCAGGTTATCGACACTACCGAGTTTATTGCATGCATTAAATCAGTATTTTTTACGCAGTGGAAGGATCAACACACAATTCATATCTGTAAAAAGTGAAGATGAATTATTCGACTAAAGTATGTGCACATGAAAAAATCATTGTCGTGTTGAACGCTGACAAGGAGAAATACCTGAACTATGAAACGAGTGCAAGTGGAGATCTTATTGGCAATGTTTGCATACGTTGTCATCACAGTGAGGAGTTAAATTCCTTTGGTGTACCCAAGAATTTCCATCATGCAAGTGGTGGATATGTGAGGGTAACATTACCAGAGAAATTAGTAGTCAAAGAGAATGCCAACTTAGAAATAATAGTTGATGAAGAGGGACAACTTCTAGCTAATGGCTCTGGTAGCATGTTAGCCGTTGATAGATCTTATCGCAATTCTTCCGGTGTTAGCATTCGAATAAAAGCAAAAGGAAAAAGAAGACATGCATACAGCTGCATCAACATCATAAATCATATCATGTCAAAGTGTCAAAACTGCTATCTATGTAAAAATAATGTGACAATAGACAGTGAAATCGCAGGCAGAATAAAAAGGACATTAGCAGACAATATTATCAATGAATATAAAGATGAATTGACGGAAAGTGAAGCGCAAGTGTACTAATAATGTATTTAACATATTTTAATATCATTATTCTACATGTCCTTATTTCATTAAAAATATCTTATGCGTTATTTTGTTAAGTGTTCATTATTTTTAGGGTATGCTAGAACGTCAAACGTTCAGAATATCTATTAAAAAGGTCAGAGATGTAGGAAAAATAATTTTAGAGATAATGATACTACTATTCCAAATTTTTCATAGAAGATAGAAAAGTTCAAGTTCTCTTCTGAATTTTACCAACAAACACAATTCAATTCTAATTTCACCAGAGAAAATAAAAAGCTTCCACTTCAGTTTTAAGTTCACCAAGACATTAAAAAATTTAAAGTTCAGTTCTAAATTTGTCCTTAGAAGATAGGAAAAGTTATACTATGATAGTGATTATTTTCCATGAAGATAAAAATTTCACTTTAATTCTAAATTTTCTTAAATTCAATTCCAACCTTTCTCAAAGAGATGAAAAAATTTAAAGTTCTATTCCAAATATTTCCCCGGAAGAAGAAAGTTCAACTTCGATTCTGAATTTTCTCAATGAAAATGAAATAAGTTATTGATCAATTCTATTTTCCCAAAATAATATAAAATTTACCACTTCAATTCAGATTTTTCTCAAAGAGATGAAAAAATTTAAAATATTGTTCCAAATTTTTCTTAGAAGATAGAAAAGATCAAGTTCTAATCTGAATTTTACCTAAGAACACAATTCAATTATAATTTATCAAGAGGAAATAAAAAGCTTCCACTTCAGTTTTAAGTTTACCAAAACATTAAAAATTGTAAAGTTCAGTTCTAAATTTTTCCTTAGAAGATAGGAAAAGTTATACTATGATTTTGATTATTTTATATTAAGATGAAAATTTTCACTTTAATTCTAAATTTTCTTAAATTCAGTTCCGAACTTTCTCAAAGAGATGAAAAAATTTAAAGTTCTGTTCAATATATTTTAACGGAAGAAGAAAATTTCAACTTCGATTCTGAATTTTCTCATTGAAAATGAAATAAGTTATTGATCAATTCTATTTTCCCAAAATAATATAAAAATTTTCCACTTCACTTCAGATTTTTCTCATAGAGATGAAAAATTTAAAATACTATTCCAAATTTTTCATAGAAGATAGAAAAGTTCAAGTTCTATTCTGAATTTTACCAACAAACACAATTCAATTCTAATTTCTCCAGAGAAAATAAAAAGCCTCCACTTCAGTTTTAAGTTCACCAAGACATAAAAAATTTAAAGTTCTGTTCTAAATTTTTCTGTAGAAGATAGGAAAAGTTATACTATGATAGTGACTATTTTCCGTGAAGATAAAGTTTCACTTTAATTCTAAATTTTCTTAAATTCAGTTCCGACTTTTCACATAGAGATGAAAAAATTTAAAGTTCTGTTCCAAATTTTTCATAGAATATTGGAAAAGTTATACTTTGATCGTGAATATTCAAGTTCTCTTCTGAATTTTATCAAAGAACACACTTCAGTTCTAATTTCTACAGAGAAAACAAAAATCTTCCACTTCATTTCATTATTTCACAAAGACATAAAGAAATTTAAAGTTCAATTCTAATTTTTCGGTGGAAGATGGAAAAAGTAATATCATACTTGTGAATATTTTCACGGAAGATAAAAAGTTCTAATTCAATTTAAAATTTTCTCAACGAAGTCAAGGAAAGTTCAAGTTCTCTTCTGAATTTTCTCAATGAAATAGAAATTTGTCATTGATCATTTCTATTTTTTCCAAATAATATAAAAATTTTCCACTTTAGTTCAGATCTGTCTCGAAGAGATGAAAAATCTAAAATACTGTTCCAAATTTTCTCAACGAAGGGAAGAAAAGTTCAAGTTCTCGTCGGAATTTTAGCAAAGAACACACTTCAATTCTAATTTCTCCAGAGAAAATAAAAATCTTCCACTTCAGTTCTCTATTTCACCAAGACATAAAGAAATTTAAAGTTCAATTCTAAATTTTTCGGTGGAAGATAGAAAAAGTAATACCTTACTTGTGAATATTTTCATGGAAGATAAAAAGTTCTAGTTCAATTTTAAATTTTCTCAACGAAGTGAAGAAAAGTTCAAGTTCATATTCTGAACTTTACCAAAGAACACACATCAATTCTAAGTTCTCCAGAGAAAACAAACATCTTCCACTTCAGTTCATTATTTCACATAGACATAAAGAAATTTAAAGTTCAATTCTAATTTTTTGGTGGAAGATGGAAAAAGTAATATCATACTTGTGAATATTTTCACGGAAGATAAGAAGTTCTAGTTCAATTTAAAATTTTCCCAATGAAGTCAAGGAAAGTTCAAGTTCTCTCCTGAATTTTCTCAATGAAAAAAAAATTAGTCATTGATCATATCTATTTTTCCAAATAATATAAAAATTTTCCACTTTAGTTCAGATCTGTCTCGAAGAGATGAAAAATCTAAAATACTGTTCCAAAATTTTCACGGAAGATAAAAAAGTTCAAGTTCTCGTCTGAATTTTATCAAAGAACACAATTCATTTCTAATTACTACAGAGAAAATAAAATTTTTCAACTTCAGTTCTTTATTTCACAAAGACATAAAGAAATTTAAAGTTCAATTCTAAATTTTTCGGTGGAAGATAGAAAAAGTAATAACATAATTGTGAATATTTTCCCGGAAGATAAAAAGTTCTAGTTCAATTTAAAATTTTCTCAACGAAGTGAAGAAAAGTTCAAGTTCTCTTCTGAACTTTACCAAAGAACACACTTCAATTCTAATTTCTCCAGAGAGAACAAAAATCTTCCACTTCAGTTCTCTATTTCACAAAAGACATAAAGAAATTTAAAGTTCAATTCTAATTTTTCGGTGGAAGATAGAAAACGTAATACCATACTTGTGATTATTTTCACGGAAGATAAAAAGTTCTAGTACAATTTTAAATTTTCTCAACGAAGTGAAGAAAAGTTCAAGTTCTCTTCTGAACTTTACCAAAGAACACAATTCAATTCTAATTTCTACAGAGAAAATAAAAATCTTCCACTTAAGTTCTTTATTTCACAAAGAAATAAAGAAATTTAAATTTTAATTAAAAATTTTTCGTTGGGAGATAGAAAAAGTAATATTATAAATGTGATTCTTTTCATAGACTATAAAAAGTTCTAGTTCAATTTTAAATTTTCTAAAAGAAGTGAAGAAAAGTTCATGTTATTTCATAACAATTACCGAAGAACACAATTCAATTCTAATTTCGCCAGAGAAAACAAAAATCTTCCACTTAAGTTCTTTATTTCACAAAGACATAAAGAAATTTAAAGTTCAATTCTAAATTTTTCGGTGGAAGATAGAAAAATTAATACCATACTTGTGAATATTTTCACGGAAGATAAAAAGTTCTAGATCAATTTAAAATTTTCTCAATGAAGTGAAGAAAAGTTCAAGTTCTCTACTGAACTTTACCAAAGAACACACTTCAATTCTAATTTCTCCAGAGAAAATAAAAATCTTACACTTCAGTTTTAAGTTCCCCAAAGAAATAAAGAAATTTAAAGTTCTATTCTAAATTTTTAGATGGAAGATAGAAAAAGTAATACTATGACTGTGATTGTTTTCATGAAGATCAAAAGTTTCACTTTATTTATAATTTCTCTTAAATTCAGTTCTGATTTTTCTCAAAGAGATGAAAAATTTAAAGTTCATTTCTAAATTTTTCTCTAGAAGATAGGAAAAGTTATACTACGATTGTGATTATTTTCCAGTGAAGATAAAAAGTTACACTTTAATTCTAATATTCTTAAGTTCACTTCCGATTTTTTGCAAAGGGTTGAAAAATTTAAAGTTCTGTTCCAAATTTTTCATAGAAGATAGAAAAAGTTATACATTGATTTGAATATTCGACATGAAGATAAGGAGAATCACTTTAATTCTGAGTTTTCTCGAAGAAGTGCAAAATGTTCAAGTTCTCTTCTGAATTTTCTTAAAGAAGTAAAAAAAGTTAGCTCAATTCTGAATTTTACCAATGAAAATGAAAAAAAGCTTCCACTTCAGTTATTAATTCCTCAAAGACATAAAAAATTTAAAGTCCTCTTTTAATTTTTCCAAGAAAATAAAAAGGCTCCACTTCAGTTCTGGTTTTTTTCTCAAAGAGAAGAAAAATTTAAAGTTCTATTCTAATTTTAAATTAAATTTTGGCTCATTTGTCTTATGGATTTACCCATCAAATTTTTAAATTAGAAAAGGAGCGACTCGTTCTATTATTAAAGACAATCGTTCAAACTCCTTCATCTAACCTCCAAAACAATAGGTTAGGTTAAGTATAAATAAATATTAATAAATAAATAGAAACATTTCTACATGTTTAAGTTAGGCTAGGTTAGGTTAACTTATCATGAGTGCTCATGATAAGTTAACCTAACCTTTTCCGGCGAGTATGGTTAGGTTAGAATAGGCTAGATTAAGTTAGGTTAGATCAGGTTAGGTTAAGTTAGGTTAGGTTAAGTTAGGTTAGGTTAGCCTACGGACGCTTCACTTAGGTTAGCTTAGGTTAGGTGAGAGACAGGCAAAAAGTTAGGTGTATGATTAGGTTAGATTAAGTTAGGGTAGGTTAAGTTAGGTTAGGGTAGGTTCGCCTACGTACGCGCGCGTACGTAGGCTAACCTAGCCTAACCTAACCTAACTTAATCTAACCTAATCATACACTTAACTTTTTGCATGTCTCTCACCTAACCTAAGCTAACCTAAGTGAAGCGTACGTAGGCTAACCTAACCTAACCTGATCTAACCTAACTTAATCTAGCCTAACCTAACCTAACCATACTCGCCGGAAAAGGTTAGGTTATCATGAGCACTCATGATAAGTTAACCTAACCTAACCTAACTTAAACATGTAGAAATGTTTCTATTTATTTATTAATATTTATTTATACTTAACCTAACCTATTGTTTTGGAGGCTAGATGAAGGAGTTTGAACGATTGTCTTTAATAATAGAACGAGTCGTACCTTTTCTAATTTAAAAATTTGATGGGTAAATCCATAAAACAAAGGAGCCAAAATTTAATTTAAAATTAAAATAGAACTTTAAATTTTTCATCTCTTTGAGAAAAAAACCAGAACTGAAGTGGGGCCTTTTTATTTTGTTGGAAAAATTAAAATAGAACTATGAGTTTTTTATTTGTTTCAGGAATTAAGAACTGAAGTGGAAGCTTTTTTCATTTTCATTGGTAAAATTCAGAATTGAGCTAACTTTTTTACTTCTTTAAGAAAATTCAGAAGAGAACTTGAACATTTTGCACTTCTTCGAGAAAACTCAGAATTAAAGTGATGCTCATTATATTCATGTCTAATATTCAAATAAATGTATAACTTTTTCTATCTTATATGAAAAATTTGGAACAGAACTTTAAATTTTTCATCTCTTTGCAAAAAATCTGAAGTTAACTTAAGAAAATTAGAATTAAAGTGAAACTTTTTATCTTCACTGGAAAGTAATCACAATCGTAGCATAACTTTTCCTATCTTCTAGATAAAAATTTAGAAATGAACTTTAAATTTTTCAACTCTTTGAGAAAAATCAGAACTGAATTTAAGAAAAATTATAAATAAAGTGAAACTTTTGATCTTCATGGAAAACAATCACAGTCATAGTATTACTTTTTCTATCTTCCATCTGAGAATTTAGAATAGAACTTTAAATTTCTTTATTTCTTTGGGAGACTAAAAAGTGAAGTAGAAGATTTTTATTTTCTCTGGAGAAATTAGAATCGAAGTGTGTTCTTTGGTAAAGTTCAGAAGAGAACTTGAACTTTTCTTCACTTCATTGAGAAAATTTTAAATTGAACTAGAACTTTTTATCTTCCGTGAAAATATTCACAAGTATGGTATTAATTTTTCTATCTTCCACCGAAAAATTTAGAATTGAACTTTAAATTTCTTTATGTCTTTTGTGAAATATAGAACTGAAGTGGAAGATTTTTATTTTCTCTGGAGAAATTAGAATTTAATTGTGTTCTTTGGTAAAATTCAGTAAAGAACATGAACTTTTCTTCACTTCGTTGAGAAAATTTTAAATTGAACTAGAACTTTTTATCTTCCGTGAAAATAATCACAAGTATGGTATTAATTTTTCTATCTCCCACCGAAAAATTTAGAATTGAACTTTAAATTTCATTATGTCTTTGTGAAATAAAGAACTTAAGTGGAAGATTTTTGTTTTCTCTGTAGAAATTAGAATTGAATTGTGTTCTTTGGTAAAGTTCAGAAGAGAACTTGAACTTTTCTTCACTTCGTTGAGAAAATTTAAAATTGGACTAGAACTTTTTATCTTCCGTGAAAATAATCACAAGTATGGTATTACGTTTTCTATCTTCCACCGAAAAATTAGAATTGAACTTTAAATTTCTTTATGTCTTTGTGAAATAAAGAACTGAAGTGGAAGATTTTTGTTTTCTCTGGAGAAATTAGAATTGAAGTGTGTTCTTTGGTAAAGTTCAGAAGAGAACTTGAACTTTTCTTCACTTCGTTGAGAGAATTTTAAATTGAACTAGAACTTTTTATCTTCCAGGAAAATATTCACATGTATGGTATTACTTTTTATATCTTCCACCGAAAAATTTAGAATTGAACTTTAAATTTCTTTATGTCTTTGTGAAATAATGAACTGAAGTGGCAAATTTTTATTTTCTCTGTAGAAATTAGAATTGAAGTGTGTTCTTTGCTAAAATTCCGACGAGAACTTGAACTTTGATATCTTCCGTAAAAATTTTGGAACAGTATTTAAGATTTTTCATCTCTTCGGGACAGATCTGAACTAAAGTGGAAAATTTTTATATTATTTGGAAAAAATAGAAATGATCAATGACTAATTTTTTTTTCATTGAGAAAATTCAGGAGAGAACTTGAACTTTCCTTGACTTCGTTGGGAAAATTTTAAATTGAACTAGAACTTTTTATCTTCCGTGAAAATATTCACAAGTATGATATTACTTTTTCCATCTTCCACCGAAAAATTAGAATTGAACTTTAAATTTCTTTATGTCTTTGTGAAATAATGAACTGAAGTGGAAGATTTTTTTTTTTCTCTGGAGAAATTAGAATTGAAGTGTGTTCTTTGGTAAAGTTCAGAATATGAACTTGAACTTTTCTTCACTTCGTTGAGAAAATTTTAAATTGAACTAGAACTTTTTATCTTTCATGAAAATATTCACAAGTATGGTATTACTTTTTCTATCTTCCATCGAAAAATTTAGAATTGAACTTTAAATTTCTTTATGTCTTTGTGAAATAAAGAACTGAAGTGGAAGATTTTTATTTTCTCTGGAGAAATTAGAATTGAAGTGTGTTCTTTGGTAAAATTCTGACGAGAACTTGAACTTTTCTTCGCTTAGTTGAGAAAATTTGGAACAGTATTTTAGATTTTTCATCTCTTCGAGACAGATCTTAACTAAAGTGGAAAATTTTTATATTATTTGGAAAAAATAGAAATGATCAATGACTAATTTCTTTTTCATTGAGAGAATTCAGAAGAGAACTTGAACTTTCCTTGACTTCGTTGAGAAAATTTTAAATTGAACTAGAACTTTTTATTTTCCGTGAAAATATTCACAAGTATGATATTAATTTTTCTATCTTCCACCAAAAAATTAGAATTGAACTTTAAATTTCTTTATGTCTTTGTGAAATAAAGAACTGAAGTGGAAGATTTTTGTTTTCTCTGTAGAAATTAGAATTGAAGTGTGTTCTTTGGTAAAATTCAGAAGAGAACTTGAATATTCACGATCAAAGTATAACTTTTCCAATATTCTATGAAAAATTTGGATCAGAATTTTAAATTTTTCCATCTCTATGTGAAAAGTCGGAACTGAATTTAAGAAAATTTAGAATTAAAGTGAAACTTTTTATCTTCACGGAAAATAATCACTATCAGAGTATAACTTTTCCTATCTTCTACAGAAAAATTTAGAACAGAACTTTAAATTTTTTATGTCTTGGTGAACTTAAAACTGAAGTGGAAGCTTTTTATTTTCTCTGGAGAAAATTAGAATTGAATTGTGTTTGTTGGTAAAATTCAGAAGAGAACTTGAACTTTTCTATCTTCTATGAAAAATTTGGAATAGTATTTTAAATTTTTCATCTCTTTGAGAAAAATCTGAAGTGAAGTGGAAAATTTTTATATTATTTTGGGAAAATAGAATTGATCAATAACTTATTTCATATTCAGAATCGAAGTTGAACTTTTATTCTTCCAAGAAAATATATTGAACAGAACTTTAAATTTTTTCATCTCTTTGAGAAAGGTCGGAACTGAATTTAAGAAAATTTAGAATTAAAGTGAAACTTTTTATCTTCATAGAAAATAATCACAATCAAAGTATAACTATTCCTATCTTCTAAGGAAAAATTTAGAACTGAACTTTAAATTTTTTAATGTCTTGGTAAACTTAAAGCTGAAGTGGAAGCTTTCTATTTCCTCTGGAGAAATTAGAATTGAATTGTGTTCTTTGGTAAAATTCAGATTAGAACTTGATCTTTTCTATCTTCTAAGAAAAATTTGGAACAATATTTTAAATTTTTTCCTCTCTTTGAGAAAAATCTGAATTGAAGTGGAAAATTTTATTTTATTTTGGTAAAATAGAATTTATCAATAACTTATTTCATTTTCATTGAGAAAATTCAGAATAGAAGTTGAACTTTGCTTCTTCCGCGGAAATATTTGGAATAGAACTTTAAATTTTTTCATCTCTTTGAGAAAGGTCGGAATTGAATTTAAGAAAATTTAGAATTAAAGTGAAATTTTTTATCTTCATGGAAAATAATCACTATCATAGTATAACTTTTCCTATCTTCTAAGGAAATATTTAGAACTGAACTTTAAATTTTTTAATGCCTTGGTAAACTTAAAACTGGAGTGGAATCTTTTTATTTTCTCTGGTGAAATTAGAATTGAATTGTGTTTGTTGGTAAAATTCAGAAGAGAACTTGAACTTTTCTATCTTCTATGAAAAATTTGGAATAGTAGTATCATTATCTCTAAAATTATATTTCCTACATCTCTGACCTTTTTAATAGATATTCTGAACGTTTGACGTTCTAGCATACCCTAAAAATAATGAACACTTAACAAAATAACGCATAAGATATTTTTAATGAAATAAGGACATGTAGAATAATGATATAAAAATATGTTAAATACATTATTATACAATATTAGTACACTTGCGCTTCACTTTCCTTCAATTCATCTTTATATTCATTGATGATATTGTCTGCTAATGTCCTTTTTATTCTGTCTGCGATTTCACTGTCTATTGTCACATTATTTTTACATAGATAGCAGTTTTGACACTTTGACATGATATGATTTATGATGTTGATGCAGCTGTATGCATGTCTTCTTTTTCCTTTTGCTTTCATTCGAATGCTAACACCGGAAGAATTGCGATAAGATCTATCAACGGCTAACATGCTACCAGAACCATTAGCTAGAAGTTGTCCCTCTTCATCAACTTTTATTTTTAAGTTGGCATTCTCTTTGACTACTAATTTCTCTGGTAATGTTACTCTCGCATATCCACCACTTGCATGATGGAAATTCTTGGGTACACCAAAGGAATTTAACTCCTCACTGTCATGAAAACGTATGCATACATTGCCAATAAGATCTCCACTTGCACTCTTTTCATAGTTCAGGTATTTCTCCTTGTCAGCGTTCAACACGACAATGATTTTTTCATGTGCACATACTTTCGTCGAATAATTCATCTTCACTTTTTACAGATATGAATTGTGTGTTGATCCTTCAACTGCGTAGAAAATACTGATTTAATTAATGCAATAAACTCGGTAGTGTCGATTAGCTGCCAAAGAGCAACAGTGGAAATGCCGCGTCGTGTTCATGAACAAGCACAGAGTATGATTGGTAGAGCCGTACACATATTTCATGTCATTTTAAGATACGTAAAAAGTTAAAAAAATACCATGTTAAAAAATTCAAGAAAGTATTTATGAATTGGGGAGGGGACTCTTTGAGGTTGGAAAATGGGTTTAGGAATGACACTATGAATGGAACTTGTTCAGAAAGGATATAATAAAGCCATAAAAAAGTATTTAAAAAAAGGGAGCGGGGACTCTTTGGGGGGGCCCGGGGAGGGTGTTTAGGGGACCCTTGGGGGAGGGTGCCCTTCTGTGATCGAAATTTTTACTTTTTAGTTTACTTTTTTTTTGCGGCGCATCCCTGCGGCGCATCCCTGCGGCACATCCTGCGGCGCTTTCCTGCCCCCCGGCGCATCCCCGCGGCGCTTCTCTGGTCCGAGGAACCTTTGGGGGCCGGGGGAGGGCCTTTGGGCACAGGGAGGGCCTTTGAGGGTCCGGGGGGACAGTTGGGGGCCTGGGGGACATTTGGGGACCGGTGGAGGGCCTTGGGGACCCCGTTGGTCCTTTGGGAGCTCGATGGGCCTTTGGGGGGCCCGGGGATGGCCGTTGGGGGTCTGGGTGGGTCTTTGGGGGCGCGGGTGGCCCTTTGGGCGCTGGGGGGGCCTTTGAGGGTCCGGGGGGACAGTTGAGGGCCTGGGGGACATTTGGGGACCGGTGGAGGGCCTTTGGGACCCCGTTGGTCCTTTGGGAGCTCGATGGGCCTTTGGGGGGCCCGGGGATGGCGGTTAGGGTGTGGGGGGGCCTTTGGGGGGCGCCGGTGGCCCTTTGGGAGCTTGGGGGCCCTTGAGGGGCCGGGGGGACAGTTGGGGGCCTGGCGGACATTTGGGGACCGGTGGAGGGCCTTTTGGACCCCGTTGGTCCGTTGGGAGCTCGATGGGCCTTTGGGGGCCCGGGGATGGCCGTTAAGGGTCTGGGTGGGCCTTTGGGGGCTCCGGTGGCCTTTTGGGAGCTTGGGGGGCCTTTGAGGACCGGGGGCTTCCTTCGGGGTTGGGGTAGGAGGATTGGAACCCTTTCGGGTTGGGTTAGAGGACCTCACAACACTGTTCAAATGAAACTTGTGTATTATAACGACCACAGAGTATCACCTTTAAATTCTCTTCTAAAATCTCTTCAAAAATATTCTTTTAAAATGTCTCTATCTGTTTCACCGAAATAGTTCCATAACCTGTCTAAAACGGTTTCGCCCAAATAATCCCTAAACACAAATTCAGCGTGTTCCTTTGTTATTGGCATCTCTGCGCTAACGTATTTCAAATTAATGTGAAACCTTTTTGCGCGCTAAAACAATTCATCGCTAAGATGTTTCTTGGAGAATTGTTTCCATGGCCTTTGGTTATTAATATCTTTTGGAGTTCGACCAGTAGAACTGTTCCCGAGGCAAAGACATTAATGATTTGGATCTATTCCTGGAGAAATGTTTCTAGGCGAAAATTTTTAAAATCTGACAGATGATGTCATTGATTGATTGATCTGTCAAGAAAGGGAAATTAATTTGTTGTTTCTAAGGGGAATTATTGATTCACGATAGGTGAATTGAGGTTGACGGCACAGGTATTCCAAGGTCGATGTTGTTGTTGTTGTAAGTGCACGCTCTCATCGAATGTCAAGGTCGATGTTGTTGTTGTTGACACACTTGGAAAAAGAGGTCATTGACCCCATTAACCACGTGTTCTCCCTAATGACTCTATGCCCATATTTGGAACCCCGTCAGTATTCTATGCCCATATAAGGAGCCCCGTCACGAGTCGGACCCCCTCCTCTACTCCCCTACCCTCTGGGGTTTCAGGCTAGAAGCCCCCGGTTTTCTATAATAGATGGTTCTTTTTGCGTATATGATAATATGAAATTTTCACCTATTATTTTTCACTGTGTTTTTTAGCTGTCTTTTTTTATGTTTTATTGCTTGTCTGTTTTTTTGTGTTTGTGTTTTATTGTCTGTGTTTTTAAGATGTAGCCTTTAGGACGAGTAAGACACGCAGGACGAGTAATTTCCCTTTATTAATATCTTGAGAGCAAATGTCCCCCGGACTCTATCAAATTGGGAGAGTAACGCATCATTCCAACGAGTGCTAAAAAATGGGAAATCTCACTAATATCAGGTCACCCCGGAGGTGGGGGGCTGGTGTCACATGGGTGAAATACCATGGTGGCGTGGAGTATTTTGTGGGGCATCATGCTAGGGCCGGGTTGCAGAAACTTGAATCGCGGGATTTAAAACCATAATTTTTATTAGAAAATGTCTGAAAGATTTCTTGGGGGAGATGTAGCGATATCATGGGGGGTGTTTAATATCATCCATAATTTACCCGGGTGGTATGCATTGTCATTGAATAGTATACTCTAGAGCTTAAAGATAAAGCGGGAGGTTTCGAATGAATATTTTCGCTAGAGGGGGAGTTAAATCTAACAATACTCTATGAAACGGTGCATTTCATTAAAAGTCCTTCAATAATACCTCTTAATATGGTTTAAATGTACCACTAATGTCAGGTCACCCATGAGATGGGGGGGGGGGGGTGTCACATGGGTGAAATGCCATGGCGGTGTGGAGCATTTTGTGGGGCATTATGATTGAGTTGGGCTGCGAAATGGCCTTTAATGAAAACTATAGTTGACTTTGTCCAAATGTTGTGAAAGGAATATTCGAGCTCTACTTCCAGAAAGAAACTGATCCTCGATCAATAGTTTCAACCAGTTGCAAACGTGTCTAGACATGATTTTGCCTAGTAACAATGCGGGGGGTCTTGCTGGCTGGGAGATATGTTTTTGTCTTGAAAAACATTGCAGGGGGCTTCTACCACCTGGGAACTTTGCCTAGAAAAGCATCGCGGGGGATTACCTGGGAATTTTGCCTAGAAAAGCATTGCGGGGAGTTTTGCTAGCTGGGAAACATGTTTTTGTCTAGAAAAACTTCGCGGGGGAGTCTTGGTAGCTGGGAATTTTGCCTAGAAAAACATGGCAGGGAATTTCAGCCACCCGGGAACGTGTCTAGACATGCTCTTGCCTAGAAACAGGACATGCGCTAGAAATCTATCCTAGAAACATCATTTATTTCAAATATGTCCTGAAAACATAACAAACATCAACAAAACCATGAAACATCAAGCAACATAACCATCAAACATAACATAACAACATAACATAACTTCAAACCGCATAACCATAAACATAACAACATAACCATCAAACAACATAACCAACAAACATAACAACATAATATAACCATCCAACAACATCAACAACATAACCAACAAAGAACATAACCAACAAACATCAAACTACATCAAACAATATAACCATAAAACAACATAACCAACAAACAACATAACCAAGAAACAACATCAATATAACATAACCATCAATAATCAACAAACATCAACATAACAACATAACATAAACATAACATAACATCAAACCACATAACAATCAACAAAACATAACCATGAAGCAACATTAACATAACACTCATAACCAACAAACATAACATAACCATGAAACAAGATCAACATAACATAACACTCATAACCAACAAAGAACATAACATAACCAACAAACAACACCAACATAACATAACCAACAATAACCATCAAACATAACCAAGAAACAACATCAACATAACCAAGAATCATATGTTAATTTCCCTATGTCCGCCGTGACGTCAGAGGGCTGCCATAGAAAAACAAAGGGGTGTGTCACCTAACCTAACCATTGAACTCTTGCCAAGGACATTGAACCCTTGCCAGGGGCGCGAATGTCGCCTAGAAACAGCTGACCTCATTGTACAGGTGTGTCGCGTGACGTCAGAGGGCATGTGCTTGAACTCTGGGATAGTGATAGGGATGATTTTAAGAACTCCATGCTAATTTTCGTAAGGATGACTTTGAATCAATGGAGGGGGTACTACTGACTAAGTCCATTATTTGTTCTTTAACATTAACTTCATTAATCATATATTTTAGTACATCCTACATGGTCTAGTGGTTCGATTCCCGGTATGGAAATTTTTATTTATGATGATTTTTTTATGAATGTAATTGATATATCACTTGCCAAGAAAATTTTGCAATAATCCCCCCTTTTTACACCCTCCCTTTGCCCAAACTTTTTTAAGTAAACTCATAGTCGGCAGTTGTACATTGACGATCGTGAAGTTAATCATAAAACGATTCGATGGACGGTAATTTTTCCTCACGTAGCCTCGAGATGGAGTTGTAGTATTCATATGGGTATATGCCGTTTAACGTTAATAAATCATACATTTCATCATCTGGAATGCGCTGTTTAAGCAGGGGGAAATTATTAAAATCGGTGTTTTTCTGTACTTAAATCAATTGACATAGGAATTTGGGGGGGAAAAAATAGGAATCTAAAAAATGGATTTTATTCAAGCACATGTTACAATTATCTATTGTTTTTCATAGGAGATCTTAGACTAGCAACTTCTCAGATGATTTGGGTATGATGTTATAATAAAAAGAACCATCTACCCATGCGCCCTCTATAACTTCACCATTCTGCATAACTTGCCATCGCTGGTAGAATGAATTTCAAATCATAATTGGAATCGTGTATATAAACAGTAAGAAAGTACTGTTGTCTAATGTTTAAATTACATGATTTATGAGCCAGTCTGCGAAAGTTGCTACCCCCCTGGTAAAATTGGATTGATAAAATGATTATGATCACTAACTGACATCCCTTCCCCTCTACCCTCTGCAAATTTACCCTTAGAAACCCAACACATTTTCTGATTTTTAATGGCCAACTCGGCCTCTGGTGATAGTCATTGGATAGTTTACGTTTTGCAACCATGAAATTGACTTATTTTCTGTTTTAATAAGCGCTGTCATGGCTACGCCCATACACTTCCCCACTCAATGTCTCAAATACCACTATTAATTGCATGGTATTACTAGAGTCTATTTTGGCGTGGGAGTAAGGCGCTGCAATGGCTTCATGTTCTTTTACACGATTTCCTTTACTATTGAGCCGGGTCGCCTTTTACTTACAGTTCGTTACCATGAACTGTTTAAAACCTCAAATAATCAGGCAGCTAACTAATCCAGATGTATGCAATGATTTGTTCTTTTAATGATCGTTTTTTAAGGTAATTTTTAGTGTACTAACGAATTTATTATCATGTCCTACATGTAACTTATTTTTCATAAGCCTCCGATGGCATAATGGTATGTTTAACTGCTTATGACGTGGGTGACCGGGTTCGATTTCCCGTTGGAGGTAAATTTTAATATATTGATTTTAAGTATAACTGTACTAGTCTATGCTATAGTTAAGTTGCCTGTACAAGTTAGTATCGGCAAGAGTTCGTTCTTTATTATAACTTCTTGATTTTCAAGGCAAAATATTTCCCTTGTTGTTCAAGAAAATGGACGGTAAGTTTCGTTTATTGGATTTTTGGACAATACGGTTCTAAAAGTGCACTTTTTGTTTTGATCTGACTCTATTTTTAGGAGTTACTGGCTGTTACATTTCTTAGCATTGGAGTTGATCGTCTCTTACTAGATTGCTAGCTACCGCTGCAACCCGGATAAAGAACGCTGCTAATAATTAAGCTTATAGTAAATATGCTGCAAGGTTGATCAGGAATGGTTAATTATTATTATTCTCAGTTTCAGAAGTAAAAAGTTATCATTAAAACAAATATGTAAGAATTGGAAATGACGTCCATGAAAATGACGTCATAGCGAAACTAACGTAAAATGCTTAAAAAATAAACCAGATTACCAACAAAAAGATAAGCGCGTATAAATATTGCATTCTCTTATTACGTCATATATGGTTATAACCTATACGATTATAACGTCATTCATCAATCTTGTGCACGAAAATGCAGTTTTCTTGTCAAAATCAATTCTATTTTAAAAACTATTATATTTTCAATTACAAAAGACATTAGATTTAGCAATTTCCTTTAAAATGAGCCATTATACAGCTCTCTGTGATTTTGCAGTGCCCAGCTAGTTGAGGAGAAAGAAAAACGGAAAGAAAGAAAAAAGATGCAGTATATGTAGAATATCGTTGTTGCATCCACTTTTCTTGATTTTCAAGGCAATATAATTTTCTTGTTGTTCAAGTCAAGAGACGGTAAAATTTCTATACAAAGGTTTCGGACAAGGCGGTTCTAATGGGGCACTTCTTGTTTTTATCTGACTCTATTTTTAGGAGTTATGGGTTATTTAATTTTTACTATGGGGCGTGATCGTCTCTTACTAGGCTGCTAGCTACCGCTGCAACCCAGATTTCAATTCACCAATAAGATGTTTCGTTAGAACACTAAATGAATTACTGCAATTTATATATAACTATATCTACATGCTTTTGAGTATGCAGTTGAAACCATGATCTGGTTATTATTGACCGTGTTCATCTTTTACTAGGTTGCATCTATCGCTAATTTTACTGTGGTCTAGTGTTCGTTCTTTCTTTATTATAATGTTCCCTTTTCCTAAACACAAAAGGTCCAATTAACCTCCGCCCCCCCCCCCCCAAAAAAAAAAAATCTTGAAACATTCAATTCATCCCTTGTCATGAGACAAAACAGGGTTTACTGTCTTGCGATGATCAGAAATGAACCTTTCGCGCGTTGCTATGATCTTAAAAGAAAGGATGCTCAAAGAAAATCCCCCCCCCCCCGAAAAATTCCACCGCGGAAAATATCTCCTCCAAGGGAAAATCCTTCAGCAGCAAATTCCCCATTCCCCGTTAAAATTCCCCCTCTTATTAATAGCGATTGCATTTTAAATCTATTAGTATTGGAAAAATTCCCCGCGGAAAATTCTCCCCTGGAATACCTCTCCGGAAACTTGCCCCCGACCTTTCGCCATCTTTCCTTAAATCGAAAACGTGTTAATACACTGAATCAATAAACACGAACATAGCTCTTTTTTCAAATTTCTTGTTTTCTGCAATAGAGTTAATCCAAGTTGTCCATTACAGTACATCTATATGTATTATCTAACCAATTTGTTTTGATTGCATAAGCAAAAAGTCGGAAAAATTTATAAATCAAATCATGGAAAATTCCCATTTCTCCTCCCCGAGAATTTCCCCTTCACCTAGAAAATTTGCCCCACATATCAAATAAAGATAGTATTTCAAATTTGAAAAGTATTGTTGAATATCAAATTTAGTAAATTGCAGTAAATTTGAATAATTTGACTGGAAAGAATTGCCAAATACTTGCGTTAAGGGGTCTCTAATTTCCGTCTTCGTGAAAAGTATTAAGAGTACCTTAGGAGGAGTAAATTTTATACCTAAAACCTTTACAAGTGTCTACTCAACAACATCTTAACGTTTCTTGGTGATCGAATGAAGAGTGTAGCAATGCATACAGGAGACACAGATAGACAGACTGAAATGAATCCAATTTTATATTTATGGATAAGATTTTAATTTAAAATTGTGAGAGAACATTTATTTTATTACGTACACATATTCATATATTCTTGTGTATTGCATAGGAGAAAAATTTTAAACCAAACTGACCAACCATGACAAAATACAGAATTCAAGAAATTAATTAGAGAATGGAATTTTAGTTAATAAGAAAAATGTACACCGGAAATGTTTCGCCTTTATAGAAAGTATAGCATCATCAGCGTAAAAAAGATAGTGATAAGATTAGAATAGTGATGAGAATAGATAAGAATAAAGGGGCAAATACGATAAAAAATACTGAAAAAAACAACACGTTTATTTAAGATGTTAAACACGAGACGATCAGAGATTACTATGAACTAAAGAATGAAGTTTAAACTGATCAGAATTTGCAATAACAATGTAGTCCAACTTCACATGAATAAAGCCTCTGCCCAAAGCCTCGGGGGGGCGGGAGTAGTTTTACCCCTCAAATCCACCGAAAAGCTAGACTCTCTCTCTCTCTCTCTCTCTCTCTCTCTCTCTCTCTCTCTCTCTCTCTCTCTCTCTCTCTCTCTCTCTCTCTCTCTCTCTCTCTCTCTCTCTCTCTTTATCTCTATGACCTTGATCTTTCTCTCTTTATTCTATGCCTATGACCGTGATATATGGTTAACAGGTTCAACTTTTAGTGAAGAAAAAATTACAGGAATTAAAAAATGATTTTGGCATTATTTCTGTTTTTCTTAGCTTTTCTTAGAAAGACACTAAAAATAACAAATTTACGGGCACATTATCTGCTACTTCATCGAATAAAACGTAAACCGTTAAAGTCTCTTTACGGCTCTGATAAAAAATAAAGAAAAAGGTCTTGTCTGGTGGTCCGCAAGACATTTCTCCTATTTTTAGTTACTTGTAGGGGTCATAACATTTAAGAAGTTTGCTTTAATGTATAACCAGCGCACTGAAACAGTATCGAAAAAATAAATGAATTTGTCGCAGATGCTCATTTATTTGCAGGAAATTTTTTGTTTTTCCTGTTTGAAAACACTCCCTTGTGGTCATCATTGTGGAGGTGTTCGAGACGAAGCCGTTTGCCTTCCATGTCTTAAAGGCTGTTCACTGCCATCAGTTGTCAGACAATATGCTGAAGACATGTGTATGATTTGCTTTACAGAGTCCCTTGGAGCAGCTCCAGCAATTCAGCTTGCATGTCGGCATGTGTATCATTTCACGTGTATTCGAAGGATCCTAGAAAAAAGATGGCCTGGGGCTAGAATAACTTTTTCCTTCGCTAACTGTCCAATTTGCAAGGTAAATTATTTTTATTTCTCTATAAATGTATTTGTTTTATTAAAAGTTAAAATAATCGATGTTGCAGCCATAACCAAGAAAAGAGTCGTGGGATTCGGAATAGAAAGGGGAAATTAAATTTGACTTTTTTTAGGACAATATTTTTTTGGAGAAATCTTTGAGGTGCTATTATAATTGAGATAAAGTAAGGGCTGTTGCAGCGATTTTTACTCTTCAATTTTTATAGCAGAAATAAAATTTTCGTAATTCTGAGAAGCTGCCAAAAACCTCCAAACGGAATTCACACCAGAATTAAACACTTACCATTGAATTTTTAGTTTATGAAAACCTTAAAAATAACAAACCCCAAAGCTAAAATCTAGCAAATATCGTATTTTACCCAGGGCAGTTTCGGTTTTTTGCTTACTCTCATATTCATCATAATCTAACATTCTAATTTATTCTAATAGAAGTGGGTTTAATACTTTAAAAATATTTGGTTAGTTTAATTCACTAACGGTTTATTGACTATTGTACAAACTTACACTTAGCTTAGGCTTAGTTCCTCCCACGTCAAAAGACGTATAAGGCAGCAATGGTTTACCTCCAATCTGAACGATCTCGGGTTTTTTCATAGCTCATCGAAGGCAGCTTGCTAAATTTTTGCTTCCTTTTCAAGAACATGGCTTGGCCGCCGCTCCTCCTAAGACCAAGAGGTCTTAGAGAAGAGAAGTCGCAAATGTCGTAGAGAAGTCGCCCTTGTCCCATGGGATAGAAGAATGTCTAGCAAGAACTACACGTCATCTGGGAATTTTAACTAGTTAAATGTTAAGCTGGAGGACATAATAGGGGAAGAAAGAGTCCGACTGTTGGCAAGCAAATGACGGGGGTGGTTGGGGGCCAAATCCATGTTTAGTTCCTCCGACTAGTAATTATTTGTTTTTCTTTTTCGGGGATAGGGGTAGCTGTAAGGCCTGAGTCTCGACCCAGAGTGCATGGGTCAACCCCGTCTTTATATTAAAAAAAAACGAGTTGAGTCAAAATTGCCCCATTAGTTATGCGACCCCAGTTTCAACATCTTCTACGTCGTATTTAATATGTTATTGGTGGTTACTGGGAAATGACTCTAATCTGGGCGTTATGTATTCTATCAACCCATCTTATTCCAAGTATTTTTCGTAAACAATTGTTTTCAAAGCCATGTTTGACCTGAAACTTTCGACTTACTCCAGGACTCGCAACCATATGCAAATGCAGGGACATAGCTATTAAACAGGCGTAGCTTCAGCTTTAAGGAGTAATTGCGGTTTTCAGAAATGAATAAACCTAAGTTCGGTTCAGGGGAAAAAAGACGTTTTCATTAATGCCTCCTTGGTTCTTCTGGGGATATTTATCAGAAAAACCTGAAAAAACAAGGACACTACAAGCTGTGTATTTTGTTACTTATGCATTAATATTGAAATTGTTAAGCAAGAAAGAATCTATGTCATGATATTAAATTGAACTCTTTCAGGCTCAAATCGAGAATGACATGCTTTCTGATTTACTAGTTCCTATTCAATCTTTATACCAGGAGGTTTCAAGAAAAGCATTGACGAGATTAGAATATGATGGCTTGCAAAATTGCGATATGATAACTTCCGTTGGAAGTCGCTATCACGGAAACCCCTTACAATATGCATTTGAAAAGTATGCCTATTATGTCTGTTTCAAATGCGGGAAGGTAATTCCTTTTCTTTCTTTTTTGTATTCTTCAGTCTTCTTTCTTTGATTATATGATTATGAACAGACATTGTATCAATCTTTCTTTTGCGAAGAGGGCGGGAGTCAATACATTGTTTTTAGAAGGGTTAAGGCCTAAGAATATCCCACTGTAATCCTTTTACAGTAATTCATCATCTTTGGGGCACGTATTTTATAATATTCTTTCATAATAGGATAATCACGCCTCTTACAAGATCAATGACACCTCTGACGCCCATCAAATTAACTCCATGGACTTATGTTCTTCTCTCTTCTCTCTTTTGGCCGAATTAAACGATTAAGTAATTGTTTTGCGTTGATTTGATTAGTTCATTTTCGTAGATAAAGTGGTTCTATCAGCTTATTTTGGTAGATAGATCTGTATTCTTTAAGCTCTTGTAAAGTATATTTTTTTTTATCCATCTTTTTTTTTTTTTGAGGACCGGTATGCCTATTATTGTGCTGCCCTTCGGGACCCCATTATATATGAAATCCGCCAGTGTTCCGTGCTCTTTCTCTCTAGTTGTCCAGGTTTCGAGTATATTCCAATAATGTGTAAGCATCGGCACTGTTTCTATCCTCTCCCTTTGTGTTCTCTTTGTCCTGATTCTCTTTTCTGAAAATAATAGAGCATAAATATACCTGTTTTATACGAATGATTTCTCTTGCTTCTGTTTTCCAGAAAAGCAATGCGGAAGACGGTTTTTCTGCCCCGAATATTTTTTCTGTTTCTATTTTTCCAAGCAACCAAAATAGAAATAGGACGTGTGGATTTGAATTTTAAATATCCTTATTTTTTTTGTTATGTTACTTAACTTAGTTGACTTAAATATTTTGCTGGCTGGCTACTGCAGAGAGGGACGATACTTGCTGCCACAAGAGTTGACAATATTGAGCCAGTGGCGCGGGGGCAGGGTCATCTGCGAGAATGTTCATCAGAATAAAAATAATCTAGATTGTCCTGCCATTTAAGCCGACGTCTAAGTTGCGGTTGCTTCCATCTGTCGGTTGGAGTGTCAAAGTCGGGTGTGATTGTTGCCCCTAGTTGCCATGAGAATGGTAGCTGACGAGTCAGCAAATCTGTTTATGGTGAAAAAAAGAAAACAAGAAATCTTTACCACTTGGTTCTGTATTGGGTTCAAGATGTCCTATCACCTACTTGGCTTATTTTACGAGAACAAACAAAATTATTTATATGGAGCCTTGTAAAGCAAAAGATATTTCAAATGTCAGGCAAAAGTCTTTTGCATGATTAGATGAATCTTCACAGAAATATTTTAAGCTAATTTTGCTTCCCAAAGTATTAATTCAGATTTGGAAATTATCAATATTTCTTCATTTTTAATATTTTGGATTTGACAATGCATAAAATGTTTAAATCTTAGGCGGTAAATCCTCACGTGAAATTCAAAACACACCTGGCTTTAAAAGGTGGCTTTCTAGGTGGTATTAAAGTGTTCTCTATAGTGGTCAGATATGTACTGTAGTACACCAAAAACCTAAAAGTAAGGAAACTGATTTACCAATAAAGCTAGAATTTATGTGTCAGCTTTTCCGGCCTCTATCAATAAATATTCCATGAACCCACAAAAAGTGACTGTTTGGTATATATTTTAGCCTAACTAAATCATTGGAGTAGTAGCCGTACCGCATCGGGGTTTTTGGGGGGGGGAGGTTGCATACAGGGAGAATGTACTCGTAACCACTCAACTTGATACCTTACCTGAATCTTTTAGCCTTAATTATAGAGTTTTATTGGGCCCTCTCCCGAAGAAGTCATCTAATACCCATCAAAAGGTGGAACTAGTGCGCATTGGCGATTTAAGTCTTTTTTCTTCAAAGACCGCTTATAAACAAACAATTATCAATAGTGAATGGGAAGGCCCGTACTTGGGACAATTTTTTTTTTTTAATTGATTCTTACTCCTTGACACTTTGCTGTGCAGAAACAAAAATTTCTCAGCATCATCTGCATTAATCAAGGAAGATGTTGTCAAGTTTTAAAGTCGTGAAATTAATTGGTTTGCAAGAAATTATGTTTTTTTGAAAACTACCCATTTTGTCGCAAGTACGGAACCGGTCACCACAGATGGGACAAGTGGAAACCATACTTGGGATATACAATAAAAACGTTTATTCGATGCAAAACTCAATTATTTAATAGAGATAACATAAAAAAAAATGAAGAACAAAGCACAGCTGTATAAAACAAGCTTAAACCAGAAGTCGTTCACTTGTTCACAACACGTTAAATGGTGACAAATCAAGGGGAAAGACAAAATGTCCAGCCTGTCTTTCGGTCTGTGCGGAAGGCTGAGGCTTTGGCAAGATCATCACGATTTCGGTAGAACTATACCAGTATGAAGCATCAGTGGGGATGAATTTAAAGAATGGAGCAATCCTCTTGAAATACCGAACAAGTACTTCTTTTCCCTCTGCCATCTTCGAAACAATTTCACCAACACGTTGACACTTTCCTTTTTTGGTGTCCTTTTCAAATACTAAGACAAAGTCTCCAGTGTTCATAGCACCAAATTGAGGCTTTCTCTCAGCTGAAGATCCTTCCTGAGCATCTTATTTGATCGGTTCAGTCAAGTCTGAAATATCTTCCGAGCTACTTCTGCTTTCAGTTAAAAAGGACTGCCTAGGCTTTTTGCGTTTTTGGCAAGGGTTTCTGAGAGCTCCCTTAGATTTCTTAGTTTGTCGAAGTACAGCCTCCTCCTCAATCTTCTTCTTTTCGGGAGTATCTGTCAGTATTCGACAGACGCATTTTGGTTGGCCTCTTGTTGAGGCCTTTCTGGAACGAGCTTTAGGATGTGGTCTTATTATGGCAGGCGAGTAGAGATACATTATTGAGCCCCATTGCTCACCCCTGCTGCCACCTACAACTTTTTTTGCACCCCAAATAAGGGCATAGCCTCCCTAGGGAGAAAGATTACGTAATGGGGTCAATGACCTCTTTTTCCAAGGTCGATTTATTTGATGTTTCTATGTGTAATAGCTCCGGGGCGAAGGTTGCACATGCGCATTGAATTCTAACGGGAAAAATGTTATTGATCTAGGACTCGAAGGGGAAGTGAATTTCCGAGAACTTGATTGCGTAATCGATCGTGAATGTCATGGTGTCCAGAAATAGTATTTGTTGTTGTTGCTCTCGAGCCAAAATGTTAAGAGTTTCCCGGAAACAGTTAGATCACGTGTTTCCTTCTCAGCCAATCAGTGAGTCGGATACATCCTCCTTCTCAGCCAATCAGAGACCTGCTTACATATGATTTTCCCCGTTACATAACAATTCACCCTTGAGATTTCGTATATAACGGACATGCAATGTGATTCAATTATCAGAAAGTATTTTGACGCTGTGTAAACAACAATGGATAAATTTGATGAACTTGAAGCCTTGGCAACTTCAATTTACCATGTAAGTACATTTTTTATTTTCAAACGAATTTTCATTGGACATCCTCCAGTATGTTCAGATAAAACGTAAATATATTCGTTTACCCCAAATCCCCCCCCCCCAAACCATACAAACATCATTATAATCAATGGAAAAAATAAAATATATTCTTTTACCCTCAAAACCTAACCCCCCCCCCCACCATTGTTTTACAATCCCAAATTCTCGCAAAAAGAAATAATTATCCTTCCCTCTATATTTCCAGCTAAATCCCCCCCCCGTCTCCCCCTCTAATACAAACTCCACTATGCTATCTTTATAGTCGTTAGAAGACTATAAAATATGCTCTGTTTAACCATATAAACCCCCCACTCCTTACGACTTTAATTCTTGCAATAGAAATAATACTCTTTTTATCGATATAATTCTTGCTTTCTTAATTTCTATCTAAAGTGACAACCCTTAGCTATTAATAAATCGTTTCTATTTAAGCAGCCGCTAGCTTGACTTAAACATTTCCGCTATGATTTAAACAGGTGATAATTACTGTCACCTCTTTAAAAGTACATCCGGCCTCATAATCCTTACGTTAGCGGCTTCACCAAAGGGTCTCACAGAAAAAAGGATAATTTTGATCAAATTAACATCATAGCTTCTTCATCGCAAATTTGACTTTTGCTTTACTGAAAAGGGCCCGGTATTTTTAAGAAAAAGAATAAATAACTTTATTCTGCGTAACTAGACTAGAATGTGAGTCCTGAGTTTAGTATCTTTCTCGTAAATTTTAACGTGTGCTGTACTTACAATGGGGGGGGAGGGGCGTCTTGGAGACAATGTTTTCTAGACAAAATTATGGCTATGTTAGGTTAGGTGAGTACTAATTTTTATTCTGTAAAAAAAAAGGGGGAAAATTATTTTGAAACTAATTTTTTCTATTCTTTTTAAGGCCAATTATGAAGAATGCGTGCCCCCTCCACTCAAGAAAGCCAGAGATGACGAGGCAGCCCCATCAGTGCCAGCCCCAATGCAGCCTGGGTTTAAGTTAAAGAGAGAGTGGACGGCTACCAACCCTGCCGAAGCTATGGAAGATCGTGAAAGAGCCGACCCAGTCACACAAGAACATAGCGACCCCGCCCCGTCCACTCTCCAGCCCGCACGACCCGTGGCATCTGGCATCCACGTGCAGCCGGGTTATAAAAATGTATGCATTTTTTGCTACCTTTCCAGTTATTAATTTTTATCTTTTTCAACCCCAATATAAACTTATCTCTGTGAGATATTAACCCCATATTACATATCTAAATGTAATTTTTTGCAAGGAAACCACTCTTTTCTAATCTTTGCTATCTCTTCGCCGCTATCTCATAATAATATTTTTAGCTAATTTTCTAGTTTACTCCTTGAGAACAGTTTTATCACAAAATGCTATTTTTTCTATAATTTTTTATTTTTAAGTGACCGTTAATTTAACATTGTTTTTAAAACAATTAACTTTTTTTAATTTATTTTAAAGGAAATTGCCCCCCCCCCTTTTCAATCCGGTCGCTTTTATCGCATAAATTCAGTAGTCTGCTGAATTGGCTCGTAGTGAAACCGAAAAGGGGTACTATATCCCGGACATAATTTCCTCATAGAAAACTGCCTTTGCGTTATAAACTGCCGTTTTATTTAAACACAATTTTCTATGAGGAGGCTATCAAGTAAAGACCACGGTTTTTCAAAAGCTGATTAGTTTCTACCCATTTCCTCCATCTTTACGCTTTTCGCTTTTTTTCGACACTGTAAAATTAAAATTTCAAAGATTTTAAAAGATGTTTTTCCCCCACTCAATGTGTGTTGGACAGAGATTATAGCATTGCAATCTCTTACACATAGGCCTAATTCTAATTTGCGTAACGATTGTCTAGACACACGCGCCATGATTTTGCATGGAGAGACATTCCTGAATAACAATTAACGGTTCTTGAATTTAATTGTATTGTTTCCCAGAGAATACGTTTGGAAACAGAGCAGACACGCGATTAAAAATAATCTAGGCTCATTTGGAGTCATAGACAATCTGTACGGGGAGTAGGTGAAACGACTTATGCCACCTAACAATACGGTTTTTTGGGGCTCTTGGTAAACGGGGGGGAGCCGTGGAGCCCAAACGGTACCGATGGGTCCGTGAAGTGGTGGGGTGGCAAGTTTAGAAACGCGCCGGGGGACGTGCCACGGGCCAGGGAAGTATCACGGGCTCGAGAAGCATCGCGGAAAGTGATGCGGGCCCCGAAAAGCTCCACAGGCATGCGCTGGGGCTTAGAAAAGTATCATGGGTCGGGAGCGTGCCATAGGGATGTAACCCGGGTCCGGGAGGCGCCACAGGGATGCATTGTGGCACCAAAACGCGCCCCGGAGGGCCCGGGAAGCGGTGGGGGGTAAGGTGGGGGGGGGGCGCTGGGGGGAGCGCCAAAAAAAATTTTCTTTAACACTTTGAAAATAAACGATCAAATTGTTGCCTTCCATGTCATATCTTAGATTATCTTCAGTTGAATTAACCAGATGTTATTAAGCAATAATAATCCAAATTTTAAAAGCAGTAGGGATGATTTGAACACTTTGAAAATAAGTTATTTTTTCATTTACAGGTTGTCCTGGTTCCATACTCCCCATCTCCCCCCTGCTCGTCAGTTGGAGAAGGAGAAGAAGATGCACATGTGGAGCTCCCCAACAATTGACTATGGGATGATTTACATCAAATTACTTTTAATATTGATGAGTTTTTTGCTTATTTTTTAAATGTATATAGTAGCACAGTTGAGCTTATAGACTTGAGCCAGAATATTTTACAAATTTTAAATGATTTTACAGGTAACCAACAAACCTCCTATACCATAACGACTCCACTTCTAACAACTGAAGTGGAGCATTCGCAAGATATTGTTGAACAGCTTGGGGGAGGGGGTAATATACAAGAGGGGAGGGGGAAACAACTCTCCCAGACTTTCAGCTGTCCAACAGAATTTTAAATAATATAGTTGTTTTCACTGCAGTGTTTGGTGACCCTTTTAATTCGCTTTTGTGTGGTAATTTTGTTTATGACCCTGTAGAAATTGTACACAACTATTTAGATAAAATTCGTGCACGTCAGGAGAATTAAATTCAATTGTGGGGAGGTAGGGATTCAATTAAGGTCTCCATTGTTATAAAAGTGTTTTATTTAAATGAGGGAAAAAGTGAGGTTTATTATCATTTTATACATTCCGAGATGCGTTTGGTTTATTAAAATTTAGAAAATCTTGAGGGTATTTTCATAGATTGGGTCGATCAGATTATAGCGCATCTCGAGAACTATAATGAAAACAGTAGTGGGTCACTAGTTCTTTTTGTTGAAAATTTAAGCGTTAATATTTGAAAAATTAAGAAAGATTTTATTTTAAGCGGGGGGCCGGGGGGCGGGAGGGTAGTAGAATTAAAATAAAATCCAGATCTGGTGGGTTGTCAAGGTGTCTAGCGGATTCGTTTTGAAATAGATCAAAAGTGTTTCCGATATGTTTTCCTCATCTTAGCATACGAGCCTCTAGCTCGGAACGCTAGCAAGAAGATTTTATATCATTGGGCTGTACATGGGGAGGAGGGGTCGAGTTTCCCCATTGTAGATTTTTCTTGCCTAGAAGGGAAATACCCAGTAACGCTACGAGCTATTGACATGTTTGAAAGGGCTAATGCTCACTTGAATATCGGCGTTACTCTGGTACAATACGAAACATAATTTAAAAATGGAACTTGCTCAAAGCAGAAAGGGGAGCTCTTCCCAATAAGGGCCCCATCAATTGATTTGTTTAAAAAGTGGGTATGGTTGTTTTACACGCCGCCTAGTGAATTAAATACAATTGGTCATTTCAATCCTATCACTGTCAGGCGGAGTGTTCTGGGGGAGGCTAAGGATAAGGAGCCACGATTATACTGTCCACCATGCCTCTCTAAATTTTGGACTTAACAAAAATTACAAAATCACATGAGGGATTTTAGACACCACGGATACCAGACGCCGTAATCAGTTTCAGGGGATAGGGCAATTCTACATTTCAAAAAATTCCAAAACAATCTTCTACAGTGCAAAAAAATATCTTTGGACTGTGAGGCTAAGTTGGTGGAGGTGAATGACCCCCAATTTCCAAACCGAGTCAAAGAACACCAAGCTATTACAGTGTCCTATGCCCACGCGCAAAGACATAGTTCTAACACCATGCGGTTGTTAGAAATAGTGGAAACATTGGATGAGGGCGAGTGCATGGTCAAGGCATTGACTAAACTGATTGGCACGGCTAATGGTGCTATTTCTCGTTTGAGAAATACCCATTATCCAATGGTGCTGTCTGCAGAGGATCGTCTCGCGATTAAAAATCAAAAAATATGTTGGGTTTTCAAGGGGGAGTTTGCAGAGGTGGATAAGGGGACTAAAGGGAAAAGAGGGGGGAGGGGGAAAGTCAGAGATCATGACCAGTGGGGGCAGGACATAGCCTCGGGGCGGAGTAATGTTAGAGGGGGTGCGCATCAATCGTGTAATTTAAATGTTAGCCAGCAGTTTTTTCTCCCTGTTTTTATTCAGAACTCTAATGATGATTTTAAATTTATTGTACCAGCACGTGCACGTAGGCATAGGGAGGGAGGGAGAGTAGATTGTCCATGGGTAAATAGTTCATTTACCTACAACATTATTCCCAAATCGGCTGAGAAGTTATTGCTTCTCGAACTGAAATGGCAGGCAGTGGATAATGGACATACGTGTTGGAATAAAATTAGGTTTTTAGATTCTTTTAGTTTTATTCCCAAGGCATTGAGTCATTTTATTCAAGTGCAAAAAAAGCGACAATTTTGATAGCTTTCCCTTACTTAAACAGCACTTTCCAGACAGTGAAATGTATGACCTGTTGACCTGCAAAGGTATATATGCGTACGATTATTACTGTTCTGGCGCACGCTTAAGTGAGGAGAAACTACCTCCAATTGAAGCTTTTTACAATTCACTGACCAACAGTGAATGCACAGCCGAGGAGTATGAGTTTGCCAAGAAGGTGTGGTCCAAGGAGGATTGTAAAAATGGGTGGGATTATTGTAGAATGTATTTCGTAAGTGATGTTTTAACTCTGCTTGATATAATCTGTAAGAAAAAAGACCATATCTATTCAGAGTTCGGGTTAGACATAGGATACTTTGTTTCCACACCCCCTTTAGTGATGGATTTAAGTTTAAAAACTAGCATGGAGGACATAGGCCTAAGCACCGACATAGACCAACACCTTTTTGTAGAGCGTTCAATGAGGGGTGGGTATTTTTTTCATGGGGACCGCGTCTTATCAACCGATCCGAGCGGACAAAGCACCGGTGTAAAGTCAAATGAAGTGTTCTTGGACATGAACTCAGTGTACCCCTCGGCAATGTCACACTACTCTTTGCCGTGTGGGAACTATCAATGGCTTGAGAATCCTTGTGAGTTCCCCGACATTACCACCGTCGAGGACAATGGGCCGCAAGGATGGTTCTTTGAAGTTGATGGTCACATTCCGCTGGTACGTCACGACTCAGTCAAAGATTTTGTCTTTCCATTTATCAGTCGACCGGTGAGCAGGAGCTCGCTGAGTCCCTACAAACATTCATTGGTTGAGGATTTGGGGATACACTGGACTCCCTCTACACAAACATTTATTGCTGATTTGGACCATAAGGAAAATATCGTTGTTCACTATGTGCTTTTGCACTGGATGGTGAGCAACGGTTTCAAGATCACCAAAATACACAGGGTCCTGCAGTTCAATCAGCGACCCTACTTGAAAACGTTTATCGACACCTTTGTCGATAAACGCTCTAGGGCAAATTCAAAGGTGGAGAAGGAAATGTATAAGCTCATTCTAAATTCAGCGTTTGGCAAAATGTGTGAAAGCGTACGGAACAGATCTCGCTGCGACGTCGTGACTGATCCTCTAGAGTGTGCACGAATTATTGCCGACCCCAATTTTACATCATTCACGAGCATAGAGGCCGGCATGGCACAGAAGAAATCGAAAGGTGTGAATTCACAATTCTCGCGGTTTAGTCTGGTACGTACGGGAAAGTTAAATGCGGATCCTTGTGTCGCACTAGTTAAAAGTTTGCAAGGTGCAATGGCAACAGAATGGTGAGTTTCAAGTGTACTCTTGGGATAACTCCACTCTTATGTGCAATGGCCCATGGCGAGAATTGGAGGTATATTGTGTTTCGCTATGTTTGTACCAGGAAATCTTTTAAATACATGTCACAAGCTAGACTCCAACTCTCTACCCCGAGCTGGTGAAACGTCAAGCCCCCAACCAACTATTAATGTTAAAATCAGAGACGGGGAGTGATTTGATATCCAGGGGGGTGTTCCCGGGTCCCAAAGTCTATTGCGTGGAAACTCAGAGTAGGGAAGAAAAGAAGGCGTGTAAAGTGGTGCCTATGCACTTTTTAAAGAGCACTTCTAACAGGAGTGTGTACAGAGACTGTGTAGAAAGTAGCCCAGTGCCAAGAGCACAAGTACTTGCAATTAGCTCTCTACAGTATAGAAATTATACTGTGTGAGTGGAAAAGAATGTAATGTCATGTATATCCAACAAGGTCTATGTGCTCGAGAATGGTTTGACTGTCTTACCCCACGGCCACTATCGCATTTCAGAACGAGTTGAATGCATTGACTATCGCAATCAACTTGGTCTGGATAAATTGACCTAACCTGAACTAACCATCACTCAACCTGATCATAAATTAACCTAACTCAACTGTTCATCTAACCCAAGCACTAACCCCACCACTAACCCACCCACTAACCCATAGCAGTGATGACAACTATTGTTTTTCCACCACCGCTCCCGGGGGGGGGGGGTCCCTTCCCGCGGCCGCCCAGGGGGGGGGGGTCCCGCCCGCGGCCGGCCTTCGGCCTCGCGGTCCGGGGGGGAGACACCACACCTTTAAATTCATAATGTTCAACTGTGCTACTAGCAATTCCCCTGAGTGTGTCTGTTTTTTCTGTTGTATAAAAAAAAGTGTTATTGTATAGAAAAGTGTTTAAGTTGACAAAAAAAGTGATGTATAGAAAAGTGTTGATGATGATGGACAAAAAGTGTTTTTTTTATTGTACATAAAGTGTTTTTGAAGACAATAAGTGCTTATTTATAAAGTGTTATCATTGCCCTGTGTTCATGTTGAACAAATAGAGTTTTCATGTGGACCACCATGAAATTTAGTCAACTGTTATTGTGTTATTTTTATTGTTGTGCTTGTTGACTGAACAAATATTTGTTTTCATGTAGTGTCGAAATAAATGCTGCCATGAAATATTGTTTTTTTTGTTCTTGAATAGACAGATCTACGGGGAAAATTATTGCTACTTATTCATTGAGCACATATGATTTACAGTTAGTTGTAGTTAGACTGTTGCCCCCAACAGCAGCATGTATCAATTTAAAACACCCTTCAGATCGTTTCTGTGTGGACCGTCAATGTCGGGGAAAACAACACTTTTAACTAGAATAATTCAAAATTGCGATAAAATGTTTTTGGAAAAACCGAAAAAAATCTACTATTGCTATAGTATTTGGCAAGAGTCCTATGATAAAATAAAAGCTATTGCCACATCCATACCAATACAATTCATACGAGGACTTGATGTTTTCAATAGTATTGAATCGAACTCGTGGTTGATTATTGATGATTTGGCTGAATCCATTGAACAGTTCTCACAGGAAATGCTACAACTGTTCACTGTTCGCTCCCATCATGAACACATTTCCGTTACTCTGGTTCTACACAATCTGTTTCATCAGAGCAAATGTATGCGAACCCTTGCTTTGAATTGCACCGTCTATATTATCTATCGAGTCATGCGTGATTCTAGCTAGCTCATAACTGATTCATAACTCGCTCATATAAGCAGATATACCCCGGCGCCCCTAAATTTCTGTTGTCAGCGTACACTCAGGCGACTAGCAAGCCCTACGGTTACATTTTGTTAGATCTTAATCAGAGCACACCCGAGGATCTACGTGTAGTCACCGACATTTTCAACAATGAAATTACAGTATATCTTCCGGTAAACAGTAAAAAAGACTAATAGTCGCCATTATGACACTGAAGAAACTACACGAACAACGGCATCTGTTTTCCGTTTTAAGCACTTCAAAACCGTTGCTTAGGAAGGCTATACTCAAACATGGGGTTGGCAATGATTTCATTAATCTAATATCTGAACTTTTTTTAAATTTAACTGAGGGTAATGTTCAACTGCAAGAAGGTGTTAGACTACAGACAAAGCAACATCGTTCCACTGTACGCGCCTGGGCTTGCAAAAACAAGGTGAGAAAATTTTAAAGAACACGGCTCCTTCAGGCGGGCGGTAGCTTTTTCACACTTTTACTGCCAATAATTGCAGGACTTGTAAACAGTTTTCTCTAGAGAGAGAGAGAGAGAATGGCAAAACCCTATAAATTGACACCATTTGAACTTGTCCTCTCGCCCGTCGAACATTTTGAAGAAAATCTAAGCAAATTCATTGATGATGAGAATATTGCCGATGACAAAAAACTGCTTTTGCTTCAAGATGCATTGCGACGTGTGGACAAACATAGACCATATCGTGAGAGACCCGCCACCAATGATCCCCCTAAACAGGAAACATCTCCTCACGATTCTTCAGCAGCATCAATGGAGAAGGAATTGAATTCAATTGTATTGAAAATTGGAAATATATTGCCATTCACCTATCGACAACAGAGTAAAAGAGTATTATCATATCTCATGTTGGAAACTTGTGGTGATCAATTTCAAGTCGACAGCACAGGGAAACGAATTATAATTCAGGGAAAAAGTTATAATCTAGTTGATTTAATTTGTGATAGGGTGACGAATCGTAAAGGACTCTTATCCATTGACGATAATCTATACAACTTTCTGTGTGCAATAAACTTTCCGAAAAGTCTTATTGGCAATAAGCAAATTCTAAAGAAACTAAGAGAATATAGTCCACCAACAACAACATCATTTAAAAAAGAAGAAGATTCAATATTTGAGGATACTATCAACAGCAGCAATGATTTTACAACACCTGTGGTTGCTAGTCAAAAGCGAAGACGAATTGATTCGCCCGCCAGTGTGCAAAAGGGGAGTGGACATTACACAACGTGTTTACGCTCGAAATGGTTGAATTTCTGAAAGGTGTCTATGAAAATATTGGCGAGGCGGGGAGTTTAAGTTCCCCCAAAACGCTTTCCAATGCTGTCTCCGGCACCACCACCACATTGAAAAAAGCAAAAAAGTATCTAGAAAGTGAATCGAGTTACACACTACATTAGAATCACAGGCTTCGAAGTAACCACTATTAACAAACTGCAGCGTTTGCCCCTCTTCATAAAATGCAAATGGATATTTTAACTTTTGGCACACTTCAACTCCGTCACAATGGGCCCAGCACATACATTCTGGTGGCACGCAGTGTCTTTAGTTGTTATGTATAAGCCATTTCACTACGATCAAAGAGAGGGGTTGAAGCTGCTCGGGCCATTGAAAGTATTCTAGAACAGGATTCGTATAGAAAAATTCAATCGGATCGTGGCAGTGAATTTGTTAATCCCCATGTGAAAAAGGTTTTTTTGAAATAAAATACAACACTTTATCATAGTCACAGTCCGATAAAGGCTGCATTGGTTGAACGATTAATAATAACTATTCTTCTATCAATTTAAATATATTACACTTTGAAAAATACATTGGATTTTTTTCATTATTTAGATAAAATATTTTTTATATATAATTAACGACCTCCTCGAGCCCTGTCCAACTCACGCCCTTGTGATGTTAACTACAGTGAAAATATATATGATACTTTTCTAAAGAAATACTCCGAGGGTGAAAAAGAGAAAAAAAAGACGAAATTCAATGTTGGTGATACTGTTCGAATTCATGGAACCACCTATATTTTTGAAAAGGGGAATTATTTATGGAGCATTTAACTTTTTAAAGTTTCTAAAATCCTAGACACCAAGCCCACAACATATCGACTGTGAGACATCAAAGATGATGAGATTCTCGGCGGTTTTTATGAATATGAACTGCAAAAAGTTAGAAACACTAGTGAAATTTATCAAATTGAAAAGATATTAAAGAGTCGTACACGCCATGGTAAGAAACAGTTGCTTGTTCGCTGGCTAAGATACAACTCAGATTTTGATTCTTGGGTCAGTGCTGAAGATATTGAAAATGCCCAATGATTTCTATGTGACTTTCATGTCCAATGTTTCTGATCCTTTCTACAATGATCTAAATAGAACAAGTGATTTTTGGACGAAACTCTCCCCCACCATCAAATTTGACGACGGAAAGTATGAAGTGGCTCTTGTCGACTGTATTCTCAAAAATACCTATGACATCCTGAGAAAGGATCGAAAATATGAAATAAAAATTAGACCCTATGATTGGCCGCCACCACCAGGTGATCAAGAACAAATTCAAAAAATCCATTGGTTGGATTATCCATCTATTGAATTACCCTACGAGGAACTCACCTGTATGAATGATTTATGTCGTTCTATTAATAAAAGAATTTCCGCTCGTAAAAAAGGAGCTTTTCATTTCAACTATTCAAAGGAGGAGGGCAAGATCTATATTAGTGCACCTATTGCCAGTGAAAAGGCTATTCTCAATGATAATCTAAAGGATGCTCTTGGCTTTAAGCTCAATATAATCAATGGTAAAAGTGCCGGAAACACTAATTTCATTTTGGCTGACTACCCGCCTGCCTTCTCCACAGACACTCGTATATTTCTCTATGCTTCATTTGTGGAAACATCTCGGGTTGGTAATTCAAATGTTCCCCTCCTACGAGTTCTTGAACGAAAAACCAATCAAGAACATATTCATCACTACAATATAAAGCATCTTCAGTATATTCCCGTAAACACTTCCTATTTGTAACTCTGTCAGTTAACACTAAGAACCGAATTGGGTGATCCCATAGCAATTTCAAAAGGTTTGTCTGTGATTACATGCCATTTTCGACCCATCGGTCAACAGCAAGATGTCTAATAAAAAAGTGGTATTCACTTGTCGTGATATTGATTGCTATGTTAATGCTCTTGGACCAAGACAACAGGGCAATGGAATGAACTGTTACAAGGGTGGCTCGTCAATGTCTGGCTACGGTCTTGGCGGCTTGTTTGCTAAGCTGTTTCGCTCTTCGCTACCCCGGGCTAGAAAATATCTTGTACCGGCTGCGACAGAGTTTGCATCCTCTACACTCTACGATTGGGGCTCTGGCAAGGATTTTAAAAAAAGTGCTTCGGAAAATCTTAGATCCAGTGCGCGAACCCTTGGCGAGAGATTAAAACAGAATGGTAAAGGTTTAAAAAGGTCAAGAAACAACGCATCCCTCATCAGTCTCCGCTCAGGTCGGAAACGTAAGACATCCCTTTTATCAAAGAAAAGAAGGAAAAGGCCGACACGTAGTGTAACCAGAAGTCCCAGGAAGAAAATTGTCAGATCGAAACTTGATTTCTTCTCCTAAAATGTCCTACCTACCGCATAAGGATTCTCAACCTTCAATCACCGCCTCATTGAATCTATTCAATGCCGAAAATGCTTATGTGAGTGTCAATCATTGATACTAGGAAAAATTCTATCCACAACAACACTTCTCCGATAAAATCAAGTGTAAAGTTTATTCCAATGAAGAATACTTTATGGACATGTATTCAACATTTATAGATTTACAAATGAAAGTCCGTAAATCCGATAATACAATGCCAATTCGGGCCGATGGAACATCCTATGAAAATTGTATACTACATAATTTATTTCGTCAAATTAGTGTCTACATCAATGGCACGCTGGTGAGCACAAGCAACAATCTCTCAAATTATACAAGCTATATGCACTTCATGTTGATGACACCCAGGTCATACAAGGAATTGAGAGGCGCCTCTAATGTATATAAATATATTTATAATACTGATAGTACAGATGCAATTAAAAATTCTACAACTAGTGAATTACATCTAGTTGTAAAAATATATCACGAAATATTTAATATACCCAAATGGCTGCCGCCCAATGTTAAAGTGGATATAAAACTAACGCTTGCACCATCCAATTTCAAATTGAGAAAAGAACTTGCTGGTAATCCCGATGTGAGTGTCTCCCTCACCTCGGCAATGCTTCATGTACGCAAACAGCAGGTTAAGAGTTCTGTTGCATTGGCAGTGGAAAAACTGAGAGCCAATGGCAACAATATTAAACTACTTGTTCCTCATACAGTCACCAATCAGCGTCATATTGCAATGGGCTCACGCACCTTCACCGATTCATCCTTTATCAATGGTGAAATCCCGTCAAAATTGGCTTTGGTATTTGTAAAAAGCGCCAGTGCAATAGGATCATGGACTGAATGCCCACATAAATTCGAGATGTTTGGACTTTCATCTCTTGTGTGCAAAGTAAACGGCATCCCACTCTACAATATATTATTTGATAAATCCTATAGAACATTGTACGAGTTGACCATCCAAACCCTAGATCATGATTCGCAACTATTTGAAAATGGTATAACCGAAGATATGTTTGCTAACACACATGGTATCATTGTACTGGATTTGTCGGGCACACAGGATATGAGTATAGTACGTACGGGGAGTGTGCGTTTAGAGTGTACATTTACCGACCCATTGGCTGAGAGTATTGCCCTAATCTCACTAAATCAATATGAAACCTATTGGGAAATCATCCCGAAGGCAGTGTTCTACTAGACTTGGCGCCATGAACACCAGTCAAATAATCGATGTATTTAATATGGATCCCTACATGTCCCAGTACAAATCCTATTGTCTGCCCTCGGAATTTCTTGAAAAAATTCAACGTGTCAACAATACCTTGATTACTGTTAATAGCAGTCCGTCGACTGTGCTGACGGGTCATTGGCTGTGCATCTTTCAAACAATGAAGACGATTGAATTTTTTTATCCTCTTGGGCTACCCTATACATTCTACGCACCTCACATCAGCAACTATATTGAGAGCAGTGGGAAAACTATTATTCAAAATCGAAAGAGGGTTCAGGATCTAACGACTAAAAGCTGTGGCTTCCATGCACTACTATATTTTGTGTTCCGATGTCGCGGATGTACTTACAAGCAGTTTCTCCACATTTATGTTGACAATCCACGTCTGATCGACTTTCTAGTGGAAAATATCCTCTCAGACCTATATAGCATTGATTTCAGTGCCCTAAGATTAAAGTGCTTAAAAAATGTTTGTGACTTTGTTTATTAATAAAATGCGTATATATATATATACAACAATGTCTTTAAATCTACATTTTAGATTTATTCATATTCAATGTATAGGCAACTGTCACGAACTACTAATACTGATAACTCATTTGGATTCACTGGATATTGTTATCTTGATTGACTGCAATGTCAGGGTCATAGTTTCTACAGTACAGTTTGACTCCACTCTTGTAATATATATTTGTATAGTCAATAATACCATTTGCATTCATATTATGAAATTCACGAGTTTCAATCTGTCTATTTGAAGCAATATCACATACAATGTTTTCAACTGGTGAATCACATTCCGTCACAGCCAAATAAAAATCACTTGGTTTATAGTCATAGTAGGTGGTGTCATCACAGCGATGACGTAGAAACCAAATTGTCTTGTTACACCAACAGTTGAATCCTAGACCAGATTCCTCTTCCCAGAATAATTTAAATCCACGACGATACCAATCCCGTAGAAATAAACTAAAATCACGTTTGGGATTCTTTCCAATCATAGCGGGGTAAGTATTCTCCCACTGATCACATTTATCATAGTGACAATTGGAGCACAGGTGCCCTCTAGGATGAGAGTCACACACCTCAAGACATGAATTACATCCTTTAATTTTTACTGCATAGCCTCTATGTAATTTACAAGGATTACATAATTTACACTTTTCACTATAGTCATCAATAATTGGACAATTCTCACATTTATTCCACCGGCCAAGAGTGTACATACACAAGGTACTTATAGATAAAATTTTTTGGTTTCCGATTTCGACTCACTCACAGCTAAAACTATACTGATCCTCTTCGTTCGATAAATTCAAAGAGAGGTAAATGGTGGGAGAGAGGAGTAACTCTGTGATGTTACCTCTTTTGATGGAGGAGCCATCTACATTGAATCCATTGGCAATATTTTCAAAAGTATATCCACAATATGATTCTGCCTTGTTCCAATTAATATATCAATAAATTGAGTATAAGCATTTGAGTCACATCGTAAAAGCTTCATACAATAGTCCAATGGGGGAGAATCACTCCTCATTATATTGTCAATTGTTCCCCGACAAGAGAATATCCTGCGTTTAAGAGATAAATCGAGAACATCATCATCCAAAATGAAATGTTTTTCCATAAACATTAGATTTAATCTTGTTCTCTCTTTCTCAAATTTATTCATTTTTCGGTCCTTTCACTCTGACTGCTGACTCTAGACTGACCCTGATTCGATAGCCCTAACCAGAAGAGAAAGAGAACATTTTCGATTTCGAAGTAATTTTATTGAATATTAAGATCAACAACATCAATAATATAGAGCATGTACAATTAACGATACTGTTTATTGTCTTCAATATGTTTCACCAATGCACTTAAAGCACATTGAAGTCTATTCACATGTGTTATATCAACTTTAGAGGCGAAACATAATTGATCCTCCATTTTAAATTTGCTCAAGGATATCACATATCTTGCATATACTGCATCCCATTCCAGACAAAGCCGTGATCCTTTCGTGATTTCCACCGCAATGTTTGTTGCTCTTGTACCATTATCATCAACTCCACTATCAACTTCTAATAGTGCAAACATTCCACTCGCCATCGTCAACACACACAAATATATATCCAAATAAGTAAAGTCAAACTGTTCTTCTTCTTCTCACTCCTTTGAATTCTATTCCCAGGCTAATAAAACTATAGCAAAAAACCCGTTCCTTATATTCCCACCGCCGCTAATATGTAACCAGCCCTCTGATTGGCTGAGAAGGAGGATGTATCCGACTCGCTGATTGGCTGAGAAGGAAACACGTGATCTAACTGTTTCCGGGAAACTCTTAACATTTTGGCTCGATAGCAACAACAACAAATACTATTTCTGGACACCATGACATTCACGATCGATTACGCAATCAAGTTCTCGGAAATTCACTTCCCCTTCGAGTCCTATATCAATAACATTGTTCCCGTTAGAATTCAATGCGCATGTGCAACCTTCGCCCCGGAGCTATTACACACAGAAACATCAAATAAATCGACCTTGGAAAAAGAGGTCATTGACCCCATTACGCAATCTTTCTCCCTAGGGAGGCTATGCCCTTATTTGGTGTACTGACAGTATTCTATGCCCATATATGGTGTGGGGTCACGAGCTCATGATAGGGTTCTACTCAGGCGAAACACTCTGGTTTGAAGTGTAGGTTATTCCTGAATCATTAGGGGCTTCACCCTCCTCTTCTGATTCTGAGGATAGCAAGTCTTCATCTCTGGGTTCTTACGCAGGCTTACTCAGTGGTCTATCGGTGACAGCTGATGGTAAAAAATCGTCGTCGACAAAAATGTCATCATTAAATGAGGAAATACCTGTTACTCGAAACCCTGAAGTGATGTTGTTTGGAGCAAATGAAAGTAGATAAGTAACATTAAGAAACTGCAGAATTTCGTACAGAGAAACTGGAATACCTGGATTGTTGACCATCCAATTTAAAATTGCTTTGTTGTAATGGGATTTGAGAGAGTAGAACACTCCAAGATCAAGTGGTTGCAGTTTGTGCGACATGTGTGGTGGCAAAGTCAAAGGATTACATGATTATTATTGGATGCCTGAATAGCTTCAACTGATAAATGGGACTCATGGTTATCCATAATAATTAACTGTGGCTTGTCTTGGCTTGGTCGGACAGTGGCAATAATGTGAAGCAGAAACTTGTGGAATACAGAAGCAGTAGTCCAGCCACTATCGCTAACACATGCAACAGTACCAGGCGGAGCTCCTAGAGTCATCCTTGGTGTCGTCTTTTTCCTTGGAAAGACAAGTATTGGTGGAATTGAGTTGCCAGCTGCTGAAACACAAGCAAGAATGGTCGTGGTCTGGCCCCTCTCAGCAGAAGTCACCCTTCTGACTTGACAGACTCCTGTCTCAGCAACAACATTATGTGGCTTTTTCACGGTAGTTAAGCCACTCTCGGCCCTGTTCCAAATATTTTGGGGAGGAAAGGCATGCCTGGTCATGACATCACGAAGCTTTGAAAATAAGATCCCAACATTGTAGCGATTGAAACTGGTTGCCCTCGATAGGCTAGTTGCTTCAGGCGTTCTTAATGAAAGGCTTGGATTTCGTGACTTGAAGCCATAATACCACTTCTTTCCTGCTTTTTTCTTGTCTTCCCAGCTCGAAGGATATGACAATCTATTTCTTTTTGCATATTCATAGGCTAGCTTGCGATCCTCTGAAATGCCAAGACCATAATGAAGTTTAGAAGCTTCTATTAAGTAAATTTGGAGTTCGTTTTCCTGGTTAGCAGAAAAAACCTTCTTATGCTGAATTTTGACTTGTATTCGAACACAGCACTTGGATCTTTTTTGATGTTCTTTAAGTACTGACTATGATGCCTCTGAGGGGATGATTTGGAAACGTAATGGATAGTTGCCGCATCTCGAATGCTCATTTTGTTTTTCACAACTTCAGTGATGGCATCCCTAAGGTTATTTCCATCGACTGGGGGTTTTTTGTATGCATCTTTGCCTAAAAAAAAAGGATCTTGTAGTATTTTGTATTTACAATATATGGGGGAGAGAGAGAGAGAGAGAGACTATATAATGCAAAATTTTTCTGGAAGTCCAGAATAAAAGAGGGGGAGGGGGCAAATGTCCCCTCCATGCCTACGGCCATGCATGGTACATGTCCAAAGTATTGGTACTTGGGACAGTCCCAAGTACAGAACCTTATGTGTCACTGCAATCATGTAATTTTTTTCAACAATTATGACAAAAAACACATCAAAAACACTGATTATAGTTCATAAAGTTACTAATCGACAAACCAGAGCCAGAAAATGATTACTGTAAATCTAGCATTTTCCAAGACAGTTCATGGAACTAAAGAAAAAAATTTGTATGTCTTACCTGAAATTTTTGATCCTTCCATAAAAGAACAAAACGGCTACTGTCAAATTCAAACTTCTGCTGATGCCATCTGATAGAGAAATACTTCCCTACAATTATTTGGGGATTTTTTGCTAGATGACTTCATTGTATGTTAAGCCTGTCCCAAGTATGGAGATGTCCCAAGTACGGGACAATGTACGTAAAATGCTGGAGTTTCGCGCCTGTTGAGATGAAACGCTCTAAAATGTAACGAAAGTCTAAATTATACCACAGGAAAGTTTTTTCAAGCTCATTTGTTGAAGACCAATTGCCTGGTTTTGAAGTGTAAACAAACAAAAACCTATGCTAACTGGGTTTACTCTTTCTCAGGCGTATTTTGGAGGTGAAGCAAGGTGTGAAGCTGAAGCCGGAATTAATAACGATTTTGACCCAAATGACCTCATTTGTGGTGGATGCTCCGACGTAGCTCGTGCTCAAATATGCCCTGGTCACGGGTCTGACTATTTGGCTTACAAATGCAGATATTGTTGCTCGATTGCAATCTTCTTTTGTGGTGGAAATACTCATTTTTGTCAACTTTGTCATGACGATTGGCGTCGAATTACAGAAATACCTAAAGGATCTCTGCCGAACTGCCCTGCAGGTTGGTCTATTTCTTGTTTTACTTGGAATTTTTGCTGCATCGATAATCAAATTATTAATGTAAATGAAGTAAATGAAAAAAAAAACAATTAAATCTGTCCACAATAGCGACTCACAGTAGGACCAACCAAAACGTAGGTCGCCCTCAAATGGGGTGAGATATCGTAAGGAAATGGGAACTTCTTGGGAGGGTATAAAGAGGGGGGTTTTTAATAGGGTTGGATGGAGGAGGATTGTGCTTAGCTGTGTTGGCCTCAAGCGGCTTGGTACTGCAGTGAGTTGCTAGTAGTAGTAGCACCAGTATTAGTAGTACTAGTAAATTAAAATAGTGGACTTTTTGGTTTTGTTTAATATTCAACATTTTGGCAATCATTAAAACACTGAATACTATTAAAATGAAATCCATTACTTTCAGCAAAGCTTTTATTCCTTTTTCTTCAATAGCAGCAGAATTTATTGTTTTTCATAATCGACTACGGGGATCTTAATAGCCTTTATAGGGTTAGGAAAATTGCTTGTTAGTCTAATTAAGTACTGGAAATAGTAAAAGAAAACAGTGCCGCATATTTTGTCCAATTTAAGCTCCAACATATTGTTCCAACGGAGACGGCTGCTTAATGTAAAGAAATGTTCTTTTTGAATTGGCATGCTCTGGAAAATAGAAAATCCACCACTTCTTGGCTCATATATACTACATATGTTTTCAGGGGAATTTTACTCCAGTTTAAGTACAAGTTTGCATAGTACAATTTGCGAATGTAATTAGCTTTTTAACATCCTTTCCAACGCATTAACATCCTTTGATAATTCTTCTTTTAACTAAGATTTGTTTCAGGTCCAAAGGGAGTGCAACTTGAAGGTGTTCATTGTCCATTAGGTGTCGAACATCCGCCAACTGGAGAGGAGTTTGCTCTGGGATGTGGGGTTTGCCATAATGCCCACACTTTTTAATGTTTATTCAATGCTTTTAGTAATAATTTTTAAGAACACTTTTTTTGCTTCAATAAACCTTATTATTTGTTCTTACTTTTTTCTAAACTAATCATCGCCTTTTAACTCGTTTCCTCTGAAGCATGCGATTTTGCAATATGCCTACAGTTGTAATCTGCATCAGATGAGCAAGACCTTTATATTGTTCGATTCATTACGTTCAGATCTTCCGTTTAACAGCCAAAACTGTGATACCATTTAGGTTTTTCCGAGAATGATCTGAAATTGCTTAAAAATACAAAATTTATTTCGACGATTTTCTACAATTTTTTTTTCTGTATTTTCCATTTAAAAATTGCTGCTGGGCAAGTTTAAAATGCAATTCAGTTGGTGGATAAGGCTGAATGTCATAAATGATTGCAAAATGATCGACATATGGTGTAATAAAACTAAAATCGAAGAACTGTGAAAAAATAGCATGCTAGAAACTTGTGCAGAAAATATAAACCTTCCAGTAGAATAATCTTAAGTTTCAAGAAGCTAAAACTTATGCTGATGATTTAAGCATCCTAGATGAAAGTGACAGCAAATTGAATGAAGTTTTAGAGGTTTTGCGAGTTCAGGGTGCTAAAATTGGTTTAAAAATTAATGTTAGGAAGACTAAGTCACTAAGGCTAGGAAAAAGTGAAGATGAAAAGGTGACGTTGGGCAATGAAAAGGTTGATCAGGTGGGCAGCTTCACTTACCTTGGTAGTATTATTAGTAAAGATGGTGGGAGCAGTAAAGATGTTAAAAGTAGAATAGCCAAGGCTCAAGATGTTTTGTCACAGTTAAAAAAAAGTTGGGAAGAATAGGAAGATAAGTTGCAAACCAAGATTAGAATATTAGAAGCTACTGTGATGACAGTGGTCAAATATGGCTCTGAAGCATGGACGCTCCGAAAAGCGGATGAAGATTTGCAAAATGTTTTCCAGAGAAATTGCTTAAGGATTGTTCTGGGTACCCGGCTGACTGACCGTGTTTAAAAAAATAGGCTATACGAAAATTGTGGTTCAATACCGCTCTCTAGGGCCATCATGAAAGAAAAGTTGAGGTGGCTAGGGCACCTTGTGCGGATGAAGGATGACAGATTGCCGAAGATTGTTCTTTTCGGCCAACTGTCTATGGCTAAACGGAAAGCAGTTCGTCCCCGTCTGGGTTGGGAGAACGTCATAAAGAAAGATTTTAAGGAAATGGGAACTTCGTGGGCGGGTGTGAAAAGGGAGGCATTGAATAGATTGGGGTGAAGGAGGAGCGTGCGTAGCTGTGTTGGCCTCAGGTGGCTTGATGCTGTGGTGAGTTGTTAGTAGTAGTAGTAGTAGTTATGATCGTTATATTAATTTGGAAGCAAGCCTTGTCAAAAGCCAATACAAAAAACATCAACCACAAAAAGACATAGTAGAAATTGCTATATCGTACTTTTAAATCATCCAAAAGATAAACCATGGCTTTCATGCTGAGTCATGCCATAATTTTCCTTTTGCAAGTTGTTTTTAGTACCTTGTACAGGCTGTTAATGAGTCAATTGACTTTGCGTTAAGATTGCTGACAATGTATTTTAAGTGACATCGAATTCAGTTTAAGTCCCTCAGCAGAAATCGAGGCTATTAAACTTTTTACCCCTGATCATTTTATGTTTACACGGGTAATTTTTTGATTTATGGGGATGCAAAGGTTTTATCGTAAATGGATATTGGTGCTTTTAGTTTTCCTTAATATAAAGGATTCAACATTAAAGTGTCCCGAGTCTATTTCAGGTCGGCTTATCGGTATCCCGCTATTTATTATACTGTTTGGAAAATATCTAATCTATCTGTGCAATGCTAAGCCAAATCTGTTTGGTTTTGTGTTGTTTATTGGCCTCAACATTTACCTGAAACTTGTCAGGTTGCTTCTGGCAAGTTTTAGTACCAGCCTGAAGTAATAGCCCATCGCCCTATGTTTAGTGTTGCCAAATTTTGAAGAAAACACCCTTCGCCGATCGCCCAATCTTTCAAATTGACTACAGTGTTGCTAAATTTTGTATCCTATAACCTAAAGAACTATTAAAAATACTTTAACACAATTACTTCAGAGCAGAAGAGATTCTAAGGGGTCCGATACTATTTGTATTCAATTTAGCTCCCAAATAAAGTTTTTCTAAGAAATTCAAAATCCTTATCTTACAAAAATCCTTATGTCCTTGCTTTGGCAATATATGCCCTATACAGTGTTTTTATTAACTAAAAACAATGGCCCTTGGATTTATCAGAAAATTCAATATTTTCTTCATTGCTACAGCTCTTTGTGACTTTCTTATTTGACCAGGGCGATTTTCTCATCGCCCTAGTCTTAAAATTCCATCTATAAGGTCGAAGAATGACAAAAATATTCCTATCCATGTCAAAACGTGGAGTGATATCATCAGACAGATGAGACATTTCAAATGAGCTGTCACTCGGCACAAGTCGAAGCACAATCACAATTAGCTGAGAGAAGAGGAGATTTAAAGAGTCCAGACACTATTGTTTGGGACTAAACCATATCTGCTTGACTAGTAGCTCATTTTAAAACCCTTTTTACTCTGATTTATAATAAATACGTCTTACCACGTTTAAAAGTCTTGAATTCAATTTAGTTCTCAAAAAAAGTTTTTCTAAGGAATTCAAAATCATTGTCTCACAAAAAAGCGGAAAATGGCCTTGCTTTGGCTTATTATGCCCATTATTGCTTTGGCCTTGCTTTGGCTTATTATGTACAGTGTTTTTATTAAGTGAACAGCAATAACCTTTAGATTTATCATTAAATTCAATATTTTCTTTATTGCTAAAACTCTTTGTGACTTTCTTATTTAACCAGGTGGATTTTCTTTTCGACCTAGTCTTAAAATTCCATCTTTATGGTCAAAGAATGAGAACAAGGTTCCTTTTTGGTGCCATATGCCACCTTACGATCAGTGGCGGCGCCTCCACTAGGCAAACAACAGCCTGAAGAAATAGCCCATTACAAACATAATTTTAAAAAACGAAGTTTTTCCGAGGGAAGTAAAGAGCGAAGTTGAAACTTAAAACGAACAAAAATTATTACTCCACAGCCTATCTAACAGATATCAATGAAACTAATGCAAATTAATAAACATGTGATATTTTCTTATGTTTGTAATATTACAGAAAAGTAGCGCAGCCCTTTCCCCAGTGTGCAGCCCTTTCCCCAGGGACTATGGAGGGTCATATCATCACCAAAACCAAAGATTCTGGCCTTTGAACTATGTTGAACATCATAGTTCAAAGGTCAAAATTATGATTGGATATTTTTGGGGGGAGGAGACCTTCAGGGGGGGGGGGCTAGTTGCCCTCCAATCTTTTTGGTCACTTAAAAAGGGCGCTAGCAAATTTGGTTTCCGTTCGAATGAGCTATTACACACCTCTCTATGTTGTTCTGGTCACTCCCTAGCCGTGCTAGAAAAAAAAGAAGAAAAAACAGGAGACAGATCAGTGCTACTTATTCAACAAAGTCATTTTCCTTGTTGTGCAAGGAGGGGGACTGTTATTGCCCTATTAAAGGTTTTCAACCATTCTGATTCCAATGGTACCAATGGATAAATTTTCATTTTGATCTAACGCCTTTTTCGAGGGGTTTCAGGCTTTTTTGTGAGATATCCTTAGATTTTTTTCGCAATAAACTTTTACTTATAAGACAAATCGAAATAGTAGTTACCATTCCTGAATCGGTGTTACATAGCAATTTTCTTTCACTAGGTAGTTTTTTTCAAAACGCGTTTTTAACTTTCGGTTACTATGGACTGTGGTTCGCTCTTTTCTAGGTTGCAGCTGCCGCTGCAACAGTGCCCAAAAACCCAAAGGATTTTGATTTGGAAGACAATCCGCTTGTGTCTCGTAAAAGTGTCAAATTTCATGATTGTAAATGGATATGATAGCTGAATGCCCACGCCATAGAGCTCTGACAAATTATCAATTCCGTAGGGACGAGGGTTGAACAAGGAAACGGTCTTTTGACAAAACTTTTACGAATCCAGGCTATTTGATTCCTGCCAAAATTTCGATTTTTTTGGTTAACGAGGTTGGTGTGTACTTGACGCTTATTTTCATTGATAGTCAGAGCAGGAGTTACATTTTTTTTTCTTTACAGGATGAAAACAAATATTTGGGCAAATTTTCAAGCGTTTTTCTTGATAAATGCTCCGATTTAAAAAATGTTTGCCTTTAAATTCAAAAAACAAAAAGATCTTCGATTGTGGGCCGATGTGCCTTCAATTTATAGATTTTTTTTGCAGCTCGATAGATTTGGAGTGTGAAGATCCACTCAAGGATCTTTACTTAAATTGCAGAGACGAAGAAAATAAAATTGACAATTTGGCCGATGACAAAAGTAGCATTACAATACAAGCCCAAATCTTTGCAGAAACTGTAGAAGCCATGGACGTATCATTGAATAATATTTGAAGAATGTCACCTGTAACATATTAATTAAAAACAAAGTTTTTCCGAGGGAAGTAAAGAGCGAAGTTGAAACTTAAAACGGACAAAAATGGTTACTTCACAGCCTATCTAATATATATAGATAAACAAACTTATACTTATGTTTCCCTATGTTTCTAGGATTACAGAAAACTAGCGCTTTACTGAAAACACAAAAGCCAAGTGTAAAAAACAGGTATATTGATTTTGGAGTCAAAAGTGAGTATGTAGCCTGGGTTGCTTCATGAATGCCCACCCCCGGAACGCCCCGTGTCACTGCGTCCGCGACGGAGCACCCACTGCTCGGAGCGCCCACCGCACTGAGTGCTCACTATACGGACCGTCCACTTATCACAGGCTGTCACGGAGCGTCCACGATTTAGCGTCCTTATACTGAGAGTCCACAGTCGGAGTGTCCACATTTTTTTTACGAAGTACTTTCAACCATAGCTAAGGGAACGTAGCAAAGATTCGACATAGGTCTCAGTGTTTCCACTTCTACTTATTTTGGTGGTTGAACATTTATTTTTGGACCATTATACTTCCACATATTAAATCTACTTATCTACTTACTTTGTACTTGTTTTTGGAGGCTTAAGTTCTTGTGTCCTACGGAATGGAAGGGTGCCATTGTTTTTAGCATCGGCATCTTTGTCGGGGACGGCAGAAAGGAAATCCCGGAAATTATGAAATACCATGCTCAATTTCAATTCTGGTTGACTGTAAACAGCTAGTTTGCGGATATAAAGATCAGTTTAAATGAATGAATTAGTTTAAAGTCGTAAGGCTTTCCATCTATAACCCATGTATGATTCGTCCAGTTCGCCAATAATGCCAGGTTATGAGCTAGTTCCAACAAGGATGGCAAAGGCTGGCCAAGCTGATCCTCCTATAAGTTTAATCAATGAAAGTAAGTATCTTTTTATGTTGTATCAAACAGTTCGTGGTAACGAACTGTAAGTAAGGAGCGACCCGGATCAATAGTAACCGAAACTCTAAGAAACAAAGTTTTGATATCAGAAGATACATAAAAAAAAATCAGATTTTTATGCTGATTTCAAATATATAAGTTCATCCAATTTAGTCTAACCAATCAAAAGTTACGAGTGTGAAAAAATTTGCCTTATTTTCGAAAAAAGGGAAACATCCCCAAAAAGTGACAGAATTCTAATGAAAATCAAACCATCAGATTTAGCGTAACAGAAGACCCTAAAGTAAATGTTTCAAGCTACTATCTGCAAAAATATGGAATTTTGTATTTTTTGCCAGAAGAAAGATCACGGATGCGTGTTATTTTTTTTTTTTTCAGGGGTCATCGGATCGATCTATTAGTCCTAGAATATCATAAGAGGGCTCATTCGAACGGAAATTAAAGTTTACTGCCCTTTTTAAGCGACCAAAAAATTAGAGGGAAACTTGGCCCCCTCCCACGCTCATTTTTCCCAAAGTCACCGAATCAAAATTTTGAGATAGCCATTTTGTTCAGCATAGTCAAAAATCTAATAAATATGTCACTTTCTCTGGGAAATATGTTTTATGCTTGTAATGTAACACGTCCAGTATCTGTGAGATTCCCCTTCTCGTAAACCTAGCCCTCTTATTGAAGCCAAAGCTGAGCTAATATATACTACTGCATGTGGTTTACTACCACTTTTTGGACGCTCCGTATAGTGGACACTCCTTATCGTGGAATCTCCTTGAATGGACACTCCGAGCGGTGGTCACTCCTTGCGGTGGGCGTTCCGTCGTGGACGCAGTGACATGGGACGCAGAACAGATTAGGCACTCAGGAACTAAGCCATGTAGCCTGACAACAATAAACTAATCTGTAAAGCTTTCCATAGTCTTACACCAGTTGTGACATCAGTAACTTTCAGTATACAATTAAAATCATCTTAAAAACATAAGCGTAAAATTAAATACTTTTTTTAATAACCGCAAAGTAACTGAACAGCATACAGAAATATTGGATTGACTTATCAGGTTGTATTTTGGTCTCACCAGCTATAATACCAACAATGAGTAATATACAATCTTAAATTGTAATAAATATGAATTTTGAAACATCAACAGAATGTATTACTGATATGGTGAACGAAGACACAACTGTGCAAAAATATTCCAAGTCTTACATTTCGAGAAAAAAATCCAAAATGAACTTTGAAACATCGACAGAATGTAATAGTGACAAGGTAACCCATGAAACAACAGTATAAAAATATTCCAAGTCCTACATTTCAACGAAAAAAAATTCCAAACTGAACTTTGAAACATCAATAACGCTGACAAGACACAACGCTACGAAAATATTCCAAGTGTTACATTTCAGTGAAAAAATCGTGAAATGAACTTTGAAACATCGACAGAATATAGCAGTGACAAGATAAGTCACGACACAACAGCATAAAAATATTCTAAGTCTTACATTCCAATGAAAAACTCCAAATGAACTTTGAAACATCAAGAGAGTGTAACAGTGATAAGGTAGAGCATGACATAGCACTAAACAAATATTCCAAGTCTTAGAGTTCAACGAAAAAATTCGAATTGCGTGGTGTTGTGTGTGTGTGTTTTTTCTTGTGTGTGTGTTTTTGTTTGTGTGTGTTTGTGTATTTTTGTGTTTGTGTGTGTGTTTTTTTTGTGTTGGTTTGTTTGTTTTGGGTGTGTGTGTTTGTGTGTATAACACACAAACACACACACACAGAGACACTAAAACGCACGCACACACAAAATCACACACACACAGACAAAACACACACACTCAAGAACACACACAAAAAACACACACGCAAAAATACATACACACACAAATACACACACACAAAAATAAACACACACCCACACACAAAAGCACACCCACACAAAAAACACACAAACACAATAACACACACACACACTAAACACACCAGTACAAAACCACACGTACACACACACAAAACAGAAACACACAAAAAAAGACACACGCAAACACACACACACAAACACAAACACAAAAACACACACACAGACACTAAAACACACGCACAAACAAAAACACACACACACTCAAAAACACATACATGCAAAAACAAACAAACAAACACAAAAACACATACACACGCACACACAATAACACACACACAAAAACACACAAAACACACACACAAACGCACCAGCATAAAAAACACACACACGCACAAAAAAAAACACACAAAAACAGACAAACTCAAAAACACACACACAAACACACACATACACAAACAAAAAAACACACACACACAAAAACACACATAAAAAAACACACACACAAAAAAACACACACCCACAAAAAACACACACACACACACAACATCACGCAATTGGAATTTTTTCGTTGAACTATAAGACTTGGAATATTTTTTTAGTGCCAAGTCATTATTTACCTTATCACTGTTACACTCTCTTGACCTTTCAAAGTTCATTTGTAATTTTTCATTGAAATGTAATACTTGGAATATTTTTATGCTGTTGTGTCGTGAGTTACCTTGTACCTGCTACATTCTGTCGTTGTTTCAAAGTTCATTTCACGAATTTTACATTGAAATGTAACACTTGGAATATTTTCGTACCATTGTGTCTTGTCAGGGTTACATTCTGTAGATGTTCCAAAGTTCAGTTTGGAATTTTTTCGTTGAAATGTAAGACTTAGAATATTTTTATACTGTTGTGTTGCGGGTTACCCTGTCACTATTACATTCTGTCGATATTTCAAAGTTAATTTTGGAATTTTTGTAACTATTGTCTCGTGGTTCACAATGTCACTGCTAAATCCTGTTGGTTTTTCAAAGTCTCGAAATGTAAGACTTGGAATATTTTTGCAGTGTTGTGTCTTCGTTCACCATATCAGTGCTACATTCTGTTGATGTTTCAAAATTCATTATGGAATTTTCGTAATCACTTATAGGATTGTTGTTTTATTTTTTGTTTAATATGGTAGCACTACTACACAATGGCTCAATTCTGTGACTGGCTCTAGTTCTTAAAAGGACAAGTCATGATTAGTTTGTAGACAAGTTCGAAGTAAAACCATCTTGATAGTATTAGGACTACAGAATAGTTTTAGAATTTGTATCATAGCTTGAAATTCTTAGCTTGAAAAATACACACACACACACAAAAATATACACACAAACACACACAAAAAACACACACACACAACACCACGCCATTGGAATTTTTTCGTTGAACTGTAAGACTTGGAAAATTTTTGTAGTGCCATGTCATGACTTACCTTATCACCGTTACACTCTCTTGACGTTTCAAAGTTCATTTGTAATTTTTCATTGAAATGTAAGACTTGAAATTTTTTTATGCTGTTGTGTCGTGAGTTACCTTGTCACTGCTATATTCTGTCGTTGTTTCGAAGTTCATTTTACGATTTTTTCACTGAAATACAATACTTGGAATATTTTCGTAGCGTTGTGTCTTGTCAGCATTACAATCTGTAGATGTCTCAAAGTTCAGTTTGGAATTTTTTGTTGAAATGTAAGACTTGTAATATTTTTATACTATTGTGTCGTGGGTTACCTTGTCCCTGCTACATTCTGTCGCTGTTTCAAAGTTCAGTTCAAGATTTTTTCACTGAAATGTAATACTTGGAATATTTTCGTAGCGTTGTGTCTTGTTAGGGTTACATTCTGTAGAGGTTTCAAAGTTCAGTTTGGAATTTTTTTTGTTGAAATGTAAGACTTGGAATATTTTTATGCTGTTGTGTTGCGGGTTACCTTGTCACTATTACATTCTGTCGATGTTTCAAAGTTCATTTTGGAATGTTTGTAACTGTTGTCTCGTGGTTAACAATGTCACTGCTACATCCTGTTGATTTTACAAAGTCTCGAAATGTAAGACTTGGAATATTTTTGCACTGTTGTGTCTTCATTCACCATATCAGTGCTACATTCTGTTGATGTTTCAAAATCCATTATGGAATTTTTGTAATCAATTTTAGGATTGTTGTTTTATTTTTATTTTCGTTTAATATGGTAGCACTTCAACACAATGGCTCAATTCAGTGACTGGCTCTAGTTCTGAAAAGGACAAGTTATGATTAGTTTGTAGACAAGTCCGAAGTAAAAACCATCTTGATAGTATTAGGACTACAGACTAGTCTTAGAATTTGTATTATAGCTCGAAATTCTTAGCTTGAAAAAAAAACACACACAAAAAAAAATACAGACACAAACACACACATACACAAAAACACACACACACACACAACACCACGCCATTGGAATTTTTCGTTGAACTGTAAGACTTGGAATATTTTTGTAGTGCTATGTCATGATTTACCTTATCATTGTTACATTCTGTTGATGTTTCAAAGTTCATTTTGGAAATTTTTCATTGAAATGTAAGACTTGGAATATTTTTATGCTGTTGTGTCGTGAGTTACCTTGTCACTGGTATATTCTGTCGTTGTTTGAAAGTTCATTTCACGATTTTTTCACTGAAATGTAAGACTTGGAATATTTTCGTGGCGTTGCGTCTTGTCAGCGTTACATTCTGTAGATGTTTCAAAGTTCAGTTTGGAATTCTTTCGTTGAAATGTAAGACTTGAAATACTTTTATACTATTGTTTTGTGGGTTACCTTGTCACTGCTATATTCTGTCGTTGTTTCACAGTTCATTTCACGATTTTTTCACTGAAATGTAATACTTGGAATATTTTCATAGCGTTGTGTCTTGTCAGCGTTACATTCTGTAGACGTTTCAAAGTTAAGTTTGGAATTTTTTCGTTGAAATGCAAAACTTGGAATATTTTATACTGTTGTGTAGTGGGTTACCTTGTCACTGTTACATTCTGTCGATGTTTTAAAGTTCATTTTGGAATTTTTGTATCGAAATGTAAGACTTGAAATATTTTTGTACTGTTGTCTCGTGGTTCACCATTTCACTGCAACATTCTGTTGATGTTTCAAAGTCTCGAAATGAAAGACTTGGAATATTTTTCCACTCTTATGTCTTGGTTTACCATATCAGTGCTAGATACTGTTGATATTTCAAAATTCATTACGGAATTTTTGTAATAAATTTTAGTATTGTTGTTTTATGTTTTTCGTTTAATATGGTAGCACTTCTACACAATGGCTCAGTTCAGTGAGTGGCTCTTGTTCTGAAAAGGACAGGTCATGATTAGTTTGTAGACAAGTTCGAAGTAAAACCATCTTGATAGTATTAGGACTATAGACTAGCTTTAGAATTTGTATCATAGCTTGAAATTCTTAGCTTGGAAAAAAAATAACACACACACACACACAAAAACAAACAGACACACAAACACACAAGCACACGCACAAAACACCACGCCCTTGGAATTTTTTCGTTGAACTGTAAGACTTGGAATAGTTTTGTAGTGCTATGTCATGATTTACCTTATCACTGTTACACTCTCTTGATGTTTCAAAGTTCATTTGGAATTTCTCATTGAAATTTAAGACTTGGAATATTTGCACGCTGTTATGTCGTGACTTACCTTGTCACTGCTATATTCTGTCGATGTTTCAAAGTTCATTTCACAATTTTTTCACTGAAATGTAACACTTGGAATATTTTCGTATCGTTGTGTCTTGTCACCGGTCCATTCTGTAGATGTTTCAAAGTTCATTTCGGGATTTTTCGTTGAAATGTAAGACTTGCAATATTTTTATGCTGTTGTGTCGTGAGTTACCTTGTCACTGGTATATTCTGTCGTTGTTTCAAAGTTCATTTCACGATTTGTTCAATGAAATGTAACACTTGGAATATTTTCGTGGCGTTGCGTCTTGTCAGCGTTACATTCTGTAGATGTTTCAAAATTCAGTTTGGAATTTTTTCGTTGAAATGTAAGACTTGAAATATTTTTATACTATTGTTTTGTGGGTTACTTTGTCACTGCTACATTCTGTCGTTGTTTCAAAGTTCATTTCACGATTTTTTTACTAAAATGTAATACTTGGAATATTTTCATAGCGTTGTGTCTTGTCAGCGTTACATTCTGTAGACGTTTCAAAGTTAAGTTTGGAATTTTTTCGTTGAAATGCAAAACTTGGAATATTTTATACTGTTGTGTCGTGGGTTACCTTGTCACTGTTACATTCTGTCGATGTTTTAAAGTTCATTTTGGAATTTTTGTATTGAAATGTAAAACTTGAAATATTTTTGTAATGTTGTCTCGTGGTTCACCATTTCACTGCAACATTCTGTTGATGTTTCAAAGTCTCGAAATGAAAGACTTGGAATATTTTTCCACTCTTGTGTCTTGGTTTACCATATCAGTGCTAGATACTGTTGATATTTCAAAATTCATTATGGAATTTTCGTAATCAATTTTAGGATTGTTGTTTTATGTTTTTCTTTTAATATGGTAGCACTTCTACACAATGGCTCAGTTCAGTGAGTGGCTCTTGTTCTGAAAAGGACAGGTCATGATTAGTTTGTAGACAAGTTCGAAGTAAAACCATCTTGATAGTATTAGGACTATAGACTAGCTTTAGAATTTGTATCATAGCTTGAAATTCTTAGCTTGAAAAAAAAATAACACACACACACACAAACACACACACAAAAACACACACACAAAACACCACGCCATTGGAATTTTTTCGTTGAACTGTAAGACTTGGAATAGTTTTGTAGTGCTATGTCATGATTTACCTTATCACTTTTACACTCTCTTGATGTTTCAAAGTTCATTTAGAATTTTTCATTGAAATGTAAGACTTGGAATATTTGCACGCTGTTGTGTCGTGACTTACCTTGTCACTGCTATATTCTGTCGATGTTACAAAGTTCATTTCACAATTTTTTCACTGAAATGTAACACTTGGAATATTTTCATATCGTTGTCTTGTCAGCGTTACATTCTGTAGATGTTTCAAAGTTCATTTTGGAATTTTTCGGTGAAATGTAAGACTTCGAGTATTTTTATACTGTTGTGTCACGGGTTACCTTGTCACTATAACATTCTGTCGATGTTTCAAAGTTTTTTTGGGGAATTTTTGTATCAAAATGTAAGACTTGAAATAGTTTTTTACTGTTGTCTCGGGGTTCACCATGTCACTGTAACATTCTGTTGATGTTTCAAAGTTCATCTCAGGATTGTTTTCGTTGAAATGTAAGACTTAGAATATTTTTTTAGTGGTTTACCATGTCAGTGCTACATTCTGCTGATGTTTCAAAGTTCATTTTGGAATTTTTGTCTCGAAATATAAGACTTGGAATATTTTTGCATTGTTGTGTCTTGGTTCACCATATTTTTATATTTTTTTTTATACTTTTGTGTCGATATTTTTATATTGTCGTGTCGTGGGTTACCTTGTCACTGCTACATACTGTCGTTGTTTCAAAGTTCATTTCACGATTTTTTCACTGAAATGTAACACTTGGGACATTTTCGTTGCGTTTCCTTAAATATTTTCACCAAACACATCCAATTAAAATTTTGAGATAGTTAGTTTGTTCAAACATAGTTGAAATTTTTGGAAATTATGTCTTTGAGGATTACAAACTTTCAGAGCCCCTTCAATAGTAGAAAGTGATTGGAGGGCAACTAATCCCCCATCTCACGCCCACCTTTTCCCCAAACATCCAATCAAAATTTTTAGATAGCCTTTTTGTTCAACGTAGTTGAAAGTTTTGGAAATTAGGTGTTTGAGGATGACAAACTTCCAGAGCCCCTTCAATTTCTAATTGAATGAGCCCTTTTTTAAGTTTCTACGACAACTCTTTCTATAAAAACCTTATATGCCCCCAGGTCATAACTTACAACCCTTGCCCTGAGGGCACAAGAGAAAAATTGAGATAGCGAATTTGTTCAACGTAGTTGAAAATTTTGAAAATCGGATCTTTGAGGATGATATCCCCTCATGGCAAAGGTTATAAAATATGCCCTGGGGGTATATAAGGTTTTTTTGAAAGCTTTGTCATAGAAACTTGAAAAAGGGCTCATTCAATTGGAAATTCAGAGGGATATTGCCCTTTTTAATAGTAGAAAGTGATCAGAGGGTAACTAACCCCACTATCACGCCGACCTTTTCCCCAAACACATCCAATCAAAATTTTTAGATAGTCGTTTTGTTCAACGTAGTTGAAAGTTTTGGAAATTAGGTCTTTAAGGATGACAACCCTCCCCCCCCCCTCATAGCCCTCAGGGCAAGGGTTTTAAGTTATGCCCTGGGGGCATATAAGATTTTTACAGAAAGTTTTGTCGTAGAAACCTCAAAAAGGGCTCATTCGATTGGGAATTGAAATTACTAATGTCCTTTTAATAGTCGAAAGTAATTTGAGGGCAACTATCCCCACTCTCACGCCCACCATTTCACAAATACAATCAAAATTTTGAGATATCCATTTTTTACGCGTAGTTGAAAGTTCTGTATATTAGGTCTTTGAGGATGACAACCCCGACAGCCCTCAGGGCCAGGGTTGTGAGTTTTGCCCTGGGGGCATATAAGGTTTTTATAGAAAGGGTTGCCGTAGAAACTTCAAAAAGGGCTGGTTCTATTGAAAATTGAAAGGGATAGTGCCCTTTTTAATAGTCTAAAGGGATTGGAAGGCAACTAAACCCCTACTTACGCCCACCATTTTCCCAAATACATCCAATCAAAGTTTTGAGATAGAGATTTCATTAAACGTAGTTGAAAATTCTAGAAATTATGTGTTTGAGGATGATAAATCCCCCACAGCTCTCAGGGAAAGGTTAGTAAGTTATTCCCTTGAGGTATATAAGGATTTTATACTTAGTGTTGTCGTAGAAGCCTCAAAAGGGGCTTATTCAACTGAAAATTGAAAAGACTAGTGCACTTTTTGATAGTCAAAAGTAATTGGAAAGTAACTAACCCCCCTCTCACGCCCACCATTTCCCCAAACACATCCAATCAAAATTTTCAGATAGCGATTTTGTTCAACGTAGTTGAAAGTTCTGGAAATTAGGTCTTTGAGGATGACACTCCCCCCAAACCCTTCAGGGCTAAGGTTATAAGCTTTGTCGTAGAAACTTGAAAAAAGGCCTATTCGATTGGAAATTCAAAGGGCTAGTGCCCTTTTTAATAGTCGAAAGTTATTAGAGGGCATATAACCCCCTCTCACGGTTATCTTGGGCATGTTTATTTTTTAATATAGTTTAAATAAAACACGTTTCAGTCAGAATAACTCAAATAAAACGTTCCAGTGTTCGAACCTTTTTAACAGTCAAAAGTGATAGGAGGGCAACTAACGCCCTTCTCACACCCACCATTTTCCCAAACACATCCAATCAAAATTTTGAGATAGCAATTTTGTTCAACGTAGTTGAAAGTTCTGGAAATTAGGTCTTTGCCAGCGTTGTCGAAGGAACTTCAAAAAGGACTCGTTCAATTGTGAATTGGGAGGGCTAGTGCCCTTATTAATAGTCAAAAGTGATCGGAGGGCGAATTCCCCCACGCACCTATTATTTCTCCAAACACTTCCTATCAACATTTGGATATAGCTATTTCGTTGAGCGTAGTTGAAGGTTCCGGAAATTATGTTTTGAGTATGATAACCCCCTCACAGTTCTCAGGGCTAAGGTTGTAAGTTATGTTCTGGGGGCATATAATGTTTTTATAGGAAGTGTTGTCATAAAAATGTCGAAAACGGTTCATTCGATTGGAAATTGAGAGGGCTATTGCCCTTTTTAATAGTCGAAAGCAAAACGGTTCCTGAAAAAGGAAGCAAGAAAATTGAAGCAAACTAAAATTAGACATGCAGTTTTTTTTGCGGTGTGCTAATTTCGGTATACGGAGATATCAATTTCAGTACCCAGAAAAATAAATAATAGAATTGTGGTAATATGAAAACAAATCTGATGGATGCCAAGGCCATGCCCAGAGGGGGCTGGGGGTTAGGGGGTTTGAACCCCTCCTCCCCCCAGAACTGTTTGTCTGACTCTTAAAAGTGTAACAAAAATGGATACAAAAAAATTTTGTATGGGTTTTTTGATTTTTTTTTGTGTAAAAAACCCTCCCCTCCCCGATTTTTTTTAGTTAAACCCCCTCTGAAAAAAATCCTGGGTACGGCCTTGATGAGTGCTAATGGGATCATCAAACTGTAATATAACGAGTGACATGGTGTGGAAATTTTCCAGGAGAGATTATTGTGGGTAAAAATTAACGTGGAGGGGAGGAAGGCCCAGATATAATGTTAGGATTTGAAAAAAAAAACAGTAAGATATTAGATGAAAAAACAAAGGTATGGTTTTTAAAGTATATGTATATCCGTTGATTTGCATTAATATTTTTTACAGCTCCCTCTCTGTAGCTTCCTATGTAATCATCATAACGAATTACTAACTTACATTGTTAAAGGATTGTAGCTTAACATCTTTTTATATTCTGATGGTATGGCGTAATTATTACATTACGGTACTTATGTTATTACAATTTACATCATTGTGTCGTTATACCTAATGTCATAAAATAATTGTACTTTTTATACGTCTTTTATGGTTGTAACCAACATTTATGATGTCATTCATCACCTGGAATATTGTTTTTATTTTTTGCATAAAAACTGATTTCTCTTTAGATATTGCCTTTATTTAATTACTAAAGTGAGTATATTGGCCAATTTTCTTTAAAATGAGTCCTTAACAGTTGCAAAATGTTCCGGTGCCCAACTAGAAGCGGATCAAAAAAAAAAAAAAAAAAAAAAAGATGCTTGCCATACAAACAAGTGATATTTTCTGTTTGTTCTCACCAATAAATTGTCCTGGTTGTTCGAGCCAAGGGACTCTTTGCTCCCTGCATAGGGTTTTGGTGAAGTTGATTAAAATGATGTCTTTTCGTTTTGATCCGACGCCGTTCTCTTTTAGCATGCAAATCAGTACGTGCAATCAGTATTTACATCTCTTAACGCCACGCGTGCCGTACACTTCCCGCGCGCTTGGTACGCTTAGTACAGTATGAATTTTGGCGAAACGTGCTAAAATTCTATAATTGAGAAGGTTTTTTTGCACAAATTAATGCAAGAATTGTAGAATTAGTTTCGCCATGCTTAACACGCGCCATCTTGTCTACATGATTTCTGAGAGTGGATAACCCATGGACACTGTGTAAGCTACCTTTTAAAATTTGCTTCATGCATCATAGTTTACTATTTTTATTAATCTATTAGCACCTTCAATACGGCACCTATTAAAATCTATTAGCACCTTCAATATTAGCACCTTTATTAATCTATTAGCACCTTTAATCTATTAGCACCTTCAATGCACAAAAAAAAGGAGGTAAAACAGATGATATTACAAGCTTGGATAGGTTTTTATATTACCATACCCGTGCAAATCGGGTTACTTCCCATTAATTTTAGTATCACTCATTAATTGACAAAACCCGCTAATAACTAAGTTTTATCAGATGTATTTGGGGAAAAGGGCTTAGGGGTGGGGGGCTAGTTGCCCTCCGATTACTTTTGACTCTTAAAAAGGGTACTGGAACTCTCGATTTCCAATCGAATGAGCCCCCTTTGAAGTTTATACGACGACCCCTTCTGTATGAAGTGCCTCTGGTAAAAAATAAATGGAGTGTGGGGGAGGCTAGCTGCCCTCCGATCACTTTTGACTCTTAAAAAGTGAATTACAACTTTGAATTTCCAATCAAATGAGCCCTCTATGAAGTTTATACGAGCATCTCTCCCATAACAACCATATATGCCCCCAGGGCATAACTTACAACGCCTACCTCCGGGCCCTGGGGGGCTGTGTCGACACCGGAGTTTTGTTATCTGAAATTTGAACTATTTTTAACAAAGTTTCTATCTCAAAATTTTGTCTGGTGCATTTAGGGTGTGGGGGGGGGGGGCTAGTTGCTCTCAAATCTCTTTTAACTCTTAAAAAATGAACAAGAACTTTCAATTTCCAATCAAATGAGCCCTCTCCGAAGTTCATACGAGCAACCCTTCCATAAGAACTATATGTGCCCCCAGAGCATTACTTACAACGCCTGCCTCTTGGCCCTGGGGGTTGCGTTGACACATTAGTTTTTTTTATCTGACCTTTGAACTATTTTTGATGGAATGGCTATTTTAAAAATTTTATCGGATGGGCTTGGGGAAAAAGGGTGTGGGGGGGGGGCTGTTTGCCCTCGGATATCTTTTGACTCTTAAAAAGTGAACTTGAACTTTCAATGTCCAATCAAATGAGTCCTCTCTGAAGTTTATACGAGAACTCCTTTCATAAGAACCATACACGCCCCCAGAACAACACTTACAACGCTTACTCCCTGGGCTCTGGGGAGTTTTGTTGACACCGGAGTTTCGTTATCTAATTTTTGAACAATTTAAAAAAAAACTGGCTATCTTAAAAATTGTAGCGGATGGGTTTGGGGAAAAAGGGCGGGGGGGGGGGGGGGCTAGTTGCCCTTAAATCTCTTGACGCTTCAAAATAAACTAGAACTTTCAATTTCCAATCAAATGAGCCCTCTCTGGAGTTTATACGATTATCCCTCCCATAAGAACTATATATGCCCTAGGGCATAACTTACAACGCCTGCCCCCGGGCCCTGGAGGGTTGTGTCGACACCTGAGTTTTTGTTACCTGACCTTTTAACAATTTTTAACTTAATGACTATCTAAAACTTTTATCGCATGCATTTGGGGAAAAAAGGGCATGGGGGGGGGGGGCTAGTTGCCCTCCAATATCTTTTACTCTCAAAAACTGAGCTAGAACTTTCAATTTTCAATGAAATGAGCCCTCTCTGGTGTTTTTACAAGCATCCCTTCCATAAGAACCATATCTTCTCCCAGAGCATAGCTTACAACGCTTGCCCTCGGGCCCTGGGGGGCTGTGTCAACCCCGGAGTTTTCGTTTCATGGTCTTTGAACTATTTTTAAAAAGGTTTATCTCAAAGTTCTTACCGGATGGGTTTGAGGAAAAAAGTGCGTGGAGGGAGGGGGTGCCCTCCAATCTCCTTCGACTCTTAAAAAGTGAACTAGAACTTTCAATTTCCAATCAAATGAGCCCTCTTAACAGTATATACGAGCATCCCTTCCATAAGAACCATATATGTCCCCAGGGCATAACTTACAACGCCTGCCCCCGGGCCCTGGAGGGTAATGTCGACACTGGAGTTTTTGTTATATGATCTTAGAACTATTTTTAACAAAATAGCTATCTCAAAATTTTATCGGATGCATTTGGAAAAAAGGGCGTGAGGGGGGGGGGGGCGGGTTATCCTCTGATATCTTTTTGACGCTTAAAAAGTGAACTAGAACTTTCAACTTCAAATCAAAAGAACCCTCTCTAAAGTTTATACGGTATTCCTTCCATAAGAACCATATATGCCCCCAGGGCATAATTTATTAACTTTGCCCTGAAGACTGTGGGGGGGTTGTCATCCTCAAAGACCTAATTTCCAGAACTTTCAACTACGTTGAACAAAATGGTTATCTAAAAATTTTGAAGGGATGTGTTTGGGAAAAAGGTGGGCATGAGAGGGGGGTTAGTTGCCCTCCAATTCCTTTTGATTATTAAAAAGGGCATTAACCATTTGAATTTCCAATTGAATGAGTCCTGTTTGAAGTTTCTACGACAAAGCTTTCTATAAAAACCTTATATGCCCCCCAGGGCATAACCTACAACCCGTGCCCTGAGGACCGTGGGGGGAAAGTTATCCTAAAAACATAATATCTATCTGGAAATCAAGTACGTAGAAAAAAATGGCTATCTCAAATTTTGATTGGATGTGTTTGGGGAAATGGTGGGCGTGGAAGGAATGTTAGTTGCCTTCAAATCACTTTTGATCCTTAAAAAGGGCACTAAAACTCTCGATGTCTAAACGAATGAGCCCCCTTTGAAGTTTATGTGACAAGCCCTTCCATATGAAGTGCCTCTGGGGAAAAAAAAAAAAATTGGAGCCGTATGTTAATGCTATAGCGTTGCCTCTGACTACTCTCAAGAGTATTCCTTGCTATGACTTGTTTTTTCCTTATGTCCTAGCCTCCTGGAATAGGGGGTCTTAATAAACCTATGCACTAGGACTTGCCATGCTTCTGCTTTGGCTGCCCTCTGGAGCCACACCAGGGCATTATTCTTCACCGTTATGTGAATCAGTGTTGATTTTATTTTCTTTCGTCCCTTTCTCTTGTGTCTGACCAAGTCGTTTCTTCAATGGCGTAATTTTTTCAAAATCCTGGGGAGGGGGGGGGGGCAAATCTTGGCCATATTTTCCCAAAATAAGTAAAAATGATAGTAAAAATTGAAAAATGAACCATTTGGTACCATGAAAGTACTATAAAAGTACTATAAGGATACTTTATAGAAATATAGGCTAAAAGTAAAAATATATCATAGGCAGCGCGATAGGGCTACCTAAGTAAAGAACGATGTGGGCACAATGTATTTTTTTTCCTCCATACCCGGGCACTTCGTATCGAAGGAGTTGTCGTAGAAACTTCGAAAAGAGCTCATTCGATTGGAAATTGGAGTGACTATTGCCCTTTTTAATAGTCGAAAGTGATTAGAGGGCAACTAGCCCCCCCCCCCCCGCCACACCCATCATTTCCCCAAACACATCCAATCAAAATTTTGAGATAGCCATTTTGTTCAGCGTGGTTGATTTCCAGATAGAAAATATGTTTTTTAGGAGGAGACTCCCCCACAACCCTCTGGGCAAGGGTTTTAAGTTATGCCTTGAGAGCATATAAAAACGATGTTGCCACAATGTCTCATTTATTATTGTTTTTCCTTTGGACCAGATTGCTCTATAGCAAAATGTTTGCCGTAAAACTATTAGTAGGAGTACGTTCTGTTGGACGCAGGGGGGGAGTGTAACGATTACTATATTTAAAGGTAAGATGGCGGCAACTCACGCCTCACCCACGCAACGCATTTCTCGAAACTTATTCCATCAAGGTTTTCACGTAACCATTTTGTTCAGTGTAGTGGATTTCCAGATAGAAAGTAGGGCCTTCAAAAAAGGTTCATTCGATTGGAATTTTAAAGGGCTAGTGCCGTTTTTAATAGTCGAAAGTGATTAGGGGAGGACTAGTGATTAGGGATTGCAAGGCAACTAACACCCCTTCCACGCCCATCATTTCCCGAAAAAAAAATCCAACCAAAATTTTGAGATAGCCATTTTGTTCACCGCAGTTGATTTCCAGATAGAAATTATGTTTTTGAGGAGGACACTCCCCCACAGCCTTCAGGGCAAGGGTTATAAGTTATGCCCTGTGGGCATATAAGGTTTTTATAGAAGACGTTGGCGTAGAAACTTAAAAAAGGCTCATTCGATTGGAAATTCAAAGGGCTAGTGTCCTTTTTAATAGTCGAAAGTGATTAGAGGGAAACTAGTCCTCCCCCCACGCCCATCATTCCCCCAAACACATCCAATCAAAATTTTTAGATAGCCATTTTGTCCAGCTTAGTTGATTTCCAGATAGAAAATACGTTTTTGAGGAGGACACTCACCCACAACCATCGGGGCAAGGGTTCTAAGTTATGCCCTGAGGGCATATCAGAACGATGTTGGCATAATGTATTATTTTTTTTTTTTCCTTTAGAGCAGGGCACTTCGTATCGAAGAAGTTGTCGTAGAAACTTTCAAAAGGGCTCATTCAATTGGAAATTGGAGTGACTTGTGCCCATTTTAATAGTCTAAAGTGATTGGAAGGCAACTAACACCCCTTCCACGCCCACCATTTCCCTAAACACATGCAATCAAAATTTGAGATAGCCATTTTGTTCAGCGTAGCTGCTTTTCAGATAAGAATTATGTTTTTGAGGAGGACACTCCCCCACAGCCTTCAGGGCAAGGGTTTTAAATTATGGCCTGGGGGCATATGAGGTTTTTTATAGAAGGCGTTGTCGTAGAAACTTCAAAAAAGGCTCATTCGATTGGAAATTCAAAGGGCTAGTGCCCTTTTTAATAGTCGAAAGTGATTGGAGGGCAACTAACCCCCCTCTCACGCCCACCTTTTCTCCAAACACATCCAATATAAACTTTGAGATAGCTATTTTATTTCAGGTAGTTTTAAGTTCTGTAAATTAGGTCTTTGAGAATGACGATCCCCTCACAGCCGTCAGGGCAAGGGTTTTAAGTTATGCCCTGGGGGAATATAAGGTTTTTATAGAACGCGTTGTCGTAGAAACTTCAAAAAGGGACCATTCGAATAGAAATTGAAATGGCTAGTGCCCTTTTTTATAGTCGAAAGTGATTGGAAGGCAACTAACACCCCTTCCACGCCCACCATTTCCCCAAAAATGTCGAATCAAAATTTTGAGACAGACATTTTGTTCTACGCAGTTTAATGTTCAGGAAATTATACCTTTGAGCAGGACACTCCCCCCACAGTGCTTCAGGGCAAGGGTTATAAGTTATGGTCTGGGGGCATGTAAGTTTTTATTGAAATCTTTGTCGTAGAAACTTGAAAAATGGCTCGTTTGATTGGAAATTCAAAGGTCTAGTGCACTTTTTCATAGTCTAAAGTGATCTGAGGGCAACTAAACCCCCTCTCTCACCCACCTTTTCCCCAAACATATCCAATCAAAATTTTTATATAGCCATTTTGTTCAGCGTTGTTGAGTTCTAGATTTAGGCATAGGCTGGGGCATAGGTTGTAACCTATGCCCTTGGGGCATATAAGGTTTTTATAGAACGCGTTGTCTTAGAAACTTCAAAAAGGGCTCATTCAATTGGAAATTGATTCAAATGGAAACTGAATTTGCTAGTGCCTTTTTTAATAGTCAATAGTGATTGGAAGGCAACTAACACCCTTTTCGCGACTACCCTTCTCAAAACACATCCAATAAAAATTTTAGATAGCCATTTTGTTCCACGGAGTTTAAAGTTCAGAAAATTATGCCTTTGAGCAGGACACTCCCCCACAGTCTTCAGAGCAAGGGTTATAAGTTATTCCCTGTGGGCATATGAGGTTTTATTGAAATCTTTGTCGTAGAAACTTGAAAAAGGGCTCATTCGATTGGAAATTCAAAGGGCTAGTGCCCTCTTTAATAGTCGAAAGTAATTTGAGGGCAACTAACCCCCCTCTTACACCCGCCTTTTTCCCAAACACATCCAATCAAAATTGTTATGTATCCATTTTGTTCAACATAGTTGAAAGTTCTGGAAATTAGGTCTTTTTAGGATGATAACCCCCTCAGAGCCCTCAGTGCAAGGGTTGTAAGTTATGCCCTGGGGGCATATAAGGTTTATATAGAAAGTTGTGGTCGAAATTTCGAAAAGGGCTCATTTGTTTGGAAATTGAAACTGTCATTTTTAATAGTCGAAAGTGAGTGGAGAGTAATTGACCCCCTTCTCGCGCCCACTGTTTCCCCAAACACATTCAATTAAAGTTCAGAGATAGCCATTTTGTTCAATGTAGTTGAAAGTTCCGAAAAAGTTATGTATTTGATGATGACAACCCCAGCCCTCGGGGCAAGGATTGTAAGTTATGCCCCAGGGGGCATATAAGGTTTTATTGAAAGCGTTGTCGTAGAAACTTCAAAAGGGGCTCATTTGATAGGAAATTGAAATGGCTAGTGCCTTTTTTAACAGTTGAAAGTGATGGGAGAGTGACTAACGCCCCTCTCACGCCCACCATTTTCCAAACACATCCAATCAAAATTTTGAGATAGCCATTTTGTTTAACATAATTGAAAGTTCTGGAAATTTTATGCCTTAGAGGATGACAACCACCCTAACAGCCTGTAGGGTAAGGGTTGTAATTTATGCCCTGGGGGCATATAGCCTAAGGTGTTTATAGAAAGCGTTGTCGCAGAAACTCAAAAAGGGCACATTCGATTGGAAATCGAAAGGCCTAGTGCCCTTTTTAATAGTCGAAAGTGATTGGAAGGCTTGACATTTTTATAGTAAAGATCGATGTGGGTATAATGTATTATTTTTTTATTGTTGTTGTTGTTGTTTAGACCAGGGCACTTCGAATCGAAGGAGTTGTCGTAGGAACTTTGAAAAGGGCTTGTTCGATTGAAAATAGAAAGGTCTGATTCCCGTTTTAATAGTCGAAAGTGATTGGAGGGTAACTAATCCCCGTCCCACGCCCACGCTCCCATTTGCCTTTATGTTTAAAAACTAAATGTTGCCTTAAGATTAAATCAAAATGCACTGTGTTAATGCTAATTCCTAATAAGGCATCTCAGCAGTATCCCACTAATAACTGAGGGTATTATGTTCAAGGTTTTGGGGCTACTTCTGCTCTTAAATTTTAACCAAGTCAAAATAGCGTATCCAAGCTATCAAAGAAAGCTAGCAGATTTTTTTTGCGAATGGTATCAAGTTTTTCCTTTCAGGTCAACTAGAGGAGGTATGAAACGAAATTAATCACTACAAATTATGTCCAAATTTTTAAAAGGGTGTATGTTGTTAAAAATTGCTGAAAATTTTTCTCTAGCACATAAATAGCAGGCCAAACTATAAATTATTAAAAAAACGAAAAGATTTAAAGTATTATTTTCTTTTTCCATGGAAAGACTATGTCAATATAGAACGAACAGTAATTGATTAACAAACTTTTTCCACAAAACAAGTTTTTCAAAGAAAAGTAAAGAACTCCATCAAGCAAAAAATGAGCAAAAATAAAATCAAATAATCTACCAAGCATGAAACTACCGCAAATCAGCATCGATAAATAAATGAAACCCAAAACAAACAGAAATTACAATAAATAACCGAATCAAACTCAAAACGAGCAGAAATTTACATAATTTGGGCTCAAAACACCTATGCCTTCCCAAGGCCAGAACCTAATTTGTAATTCAATGAAAAAATACGAATGAAAGTGCTTTATCAGTTTAATACACATATACTGATATTTAGTCATCAAAATTATAATATTATTTAATTTATTAAAGTTATAAAATTAAAAACATTTATATTTTTTTCAGTGAAGTGCATATTTTGTTCTGGCCTTGGGAAGGCATAGGGGTTTTGAGGGCCCGGGGGCAGGCGTTGCAAGTTATGCCCTGGGGGCATATATAGTTCTTATGGAAGGGATGCTCGTATAAACTTCAGAGAGGGCTAATTTGAATGGAAATTGAAAGTTCTAGTTCAATTTTTAAGAGTCAAAAGAGATCGGAGGACACCTACCCCACACGCCCAAGCCCTTTTTACCCCAAACCCATCTGATACAAGTTTTGAGAAAGCCATTTTTTAAATACTTCAAAGGTCAGATAATAAAAACTCCGGTGTTGACAAAACCTCCCAGGGCCCGGGGGGCAGGCATTGCAAGCTATGTCCTGGGGCCTTATATTGTTCTTATGAAAGGGATGCTCGTATAAACTTCAAAGAGGGCTCATTTAATAGAAATTAAAAGCTCTAGTTCAATATTTTAGAGAGAAAAAAGACGAGAGGGCAACTAGCCCCTCCGCCCTCCATATCTTGAGTTTTGTCAAATTTAAAAAACTCTCCGATTAAAATTTCAGGTCGCCATTTTTTTAACAGCATTTAGACAATAAGATATGAAAACTCTAGGGCCAACACAACGCCGCCGGGTCCAGGGACAAACGTTGTAAGTTATACTGTTGGGTATATATGGTTCTTATAGAAGGGATGCTCGTCTAAACTTCAGAGAGGGCTGATTTTATTGAAAATAGAAAGTTCTAGTTCACTTTTAAAGAGTTAAAAGAGACCGTAGGGCAATTAGACCCCCTCCACGCCCTTTTTTCCCCAAACCCATCCGATAAAAATTTTGAGATAGCCATTTTGTTAAAAGTAATTCAAACATCAGATAATAAAAACTCCGAGGTTGAAACAAACCTATTTTTCACTTTCATATTGTTACTGTGATGCCAGTTTTGATACTTTTATAAACGTTTGATCTTTTTTTTAAAAAATTTTGATTTCGAAATAAGGAATTTTAAAAACTTGAAACTTTTTGCAATAAAAACCGAACGAAAATTGATGAAATAAAAACTTTCCGAAAAGTAAATGTTTCAAAGAAAAGTAAAGGCTATTTTAAACTTAAGCTCGGCAGATGTAAATACCTGTTAAAATTCGAATTCAAAACGACCAGAAATTACTATTAAAGAATAAATGAAACCCAAAACGAACAGAAATTAAATAAACAATCATAGCAAAAAATATACAACAAGTTATAATATAAATGAATAAATAGATCTTAAAGCGATTAATGTTTAGATTGAATATGAAAATCAAGCTTAAAACGAAAAAAAATATTTTTCTATTAAAGTTGAATAAACTGAAATTAAATAAACAATCAATGCAAACAAACATACAATATATGTTAATGTAAATGAATAAATAAATCTTAAAACAAGTGAAACTTAAATTGAATATGCAAATCAAGCTTGAAACGAACAAAAATCACTACAAACATGAGTTAGGGTATCACCTCCTTCTCTCACTGTAAAAGTCTAAAACCTACTGCATCATTGGCGCTTTACTGAAAACTATATGTGTCTTGAGCAGTCTTGGAAAGTATACACCACATCAAATTGAATATTTGATGTATAATGATATTAATTGTTGGAAGATCCATCAGTTCAAGAATTTATGTATCTCTAATCTTAGTCTTATTTTCAATTCTGTAAGAACTGGAAAAGAAAATATTTGTAATATAATTCTTTTTCAGTTAAGCTTCAATGACGCAGTAGGCTTTTAGTTTTTATTTACAGTTAAGGAAGGAGGCAGTATCCAAACACTTGTTTGTAGTGAAACTATATTCGTCTTGAACAACTTTAGAAGGAACTAATAAATTAAACTGAATGTTTGATTTACAATAATATTAATTGCTGAATGGTCATCAGTTCAAAATTATACTATAATTTTAATGTTTATTTTTAGTATTAAGTACAAAAGAAAATATTTGTAATATAGTTGGTTTTCAGTAAAGTGCCAATGATACAGTAGGTTTTAGACTTTTACAATGAGAGAAGGAGGCAATACCCAAACTCTTGTTTGTAGTGATTTTTTTTCGTTTCAAGCTTGATTTGCATATTCAATTCTAGTTTCACTCGTTTTAAGATTTAATATTGATTTGCATAAATGTCTATAGAATGATTGTTTTTGTTGATTTTTTATCTATTTTATTTTCATTAAGGTCTTCATTTATGCTTCAATAGCAAAATATTTTTTTTCGTTTTAACCTTGAGTCCTAAGTTTAATCTAATAGTCGCATTAAAATCTGTTCATTTATTTATATTACTAATTGTGGTATGTTTTTTGCTATGATTGTTTATTTAATTTCTGTTCGTTTTGGGTTTCATTTATTCTTTAATAGTCATTTCTGGTCGTTTTGAATTCAAATTTTAACAGGTATTTGTATCTGCTTATCTTAAGTTTAAAATGGCCTTTACTTTTCTTTGAAAAACTTATTTTTCAGAATTATTTTTAATTAATTTTTAAAAAAGATGATTTGCCCTTGGGGTATACAACTTTTATCTTCAGATCTGCCTTTCCATCTAGTTCTGTACCCAGGCATTATGTGTACTAGGTGGCCTAGTGCATAGTCTTTTTTTCTTCCCTTTGAAATTCTTCGTTCTTGCCCCCTCCTCCTCCATTTACGAAGGGGAAAACTGAAATCGCACCTGACTACCTGTACAAAACGTTAATAATTACGCTTAAGTCTGACTACGGTTTCGCTGCTCGAAAGTACAGTTTTCTTTCCTTTAAAATGCAGCGTTGTCCCTAAAAGTTGTTCGTTTTGATTTTCCCCCCCCTTATGAAATATAGAGTAGAATGGCCTCTCTGTACGAACCTTTTAAGGGTTCTTCACTCTGCGTTTACTATTCGGGAGAAACCAAACAAATATCACACCCTTTATTAACTTGCAGCTTTGTCTCCAAGAAATCCTTTGGCGCTTAAAATACACCCCCCCCCCTCAAACACGAGGCTAAAATGATGTCTTTGCAGTCGCGCTTCAAAATTTTACGTCACTCACATTACGGTTTTACTACACAACTCGGAAGTAAACAAACTAGTTTTTTCCTTCCGCTAACATGTGACAGTGAAAGCCTTGAGTTTTTTTTTTCAGTAGCTCCACCTTCTCAGGCATCTTCGGGCAGTTATGAATATTTGCAAATTTACAATTAGTTTTGATTTGGTATCTTTTGAGAAATATTTATAATAATATTGATACTTAGCTGGTAAGGATTTATGTTTGTTTTTTTTCGCTCCCTATTTCTTTTTCTGAGACTACTAATCCATCACCACTGTCTTTGACAAAGAAAGATCTTCTGTTTTCATGCATAGATACACGCATTTTAATACGAGGGGATCCGTCAAAATTTTGTCAAGGGCCTCAATTACTTAGAAAGTTTTTAATTCCCTATGGATATTTAGATAAAGATGAGGATATAATTCCCTTCTTCCTATGCGCAAGTTTTGATAGGGCTGTCCAGATGCAAAGACGGATCTAGAGCAAGATCTGGTGGAGGGTGACAAGGGTGCCAATAATTGACAAGTTTATTTTAAATAAAAAGTAAAATAAGGAAACAAAACAAATGAGGCAGTCAGAAAAACCTTGAGGGGAACAATTCCCCCAGCCCCCTACTGGATCTGAACCGGTCGAAAAGATAGAAGCTTCAAAGAGGCTAATTGCAAGATTTCTTTGTTTGCTAATATATTGATCTATTTTACGAGTTTGTTTATCATCGAATACGTGTTATCTTAAATTGTTTACGTCTTCTTTTCTTACAAGTGCCTTCAATTGGGGCGTGTTTCCCCGCCCCTTTTCTACTACTACTACTACTAACAACTCACCGCAGCACCAAGTCACCTGAGGCCAACACAGCTACGCACGCTCCTCCTTGATCCCAATCTATTCAAAGCCTCCCTTTTTACACCCGCCCATGAAGTTCCCATTTCCTTTAAATATTTCTTTATGATGTCCTCCCACCCCAGACGAGGACGACCTGCTTTCCGTTTAGCCCTAGACGGTTGGTCGAAAAGAACAATCTTCGGCAATCTGTCATCCTTCATCCGCACAACGTGCCCTAGCCACCTCAACCTTTCTTTCATTATAGCTCTAGAGAGCGGGATTGAACCTCATTTTTCGTACTTGCGTTAATTAAGTAAATTACACTACTTTCGACTACATTAGGGGGCGCGCGCCCCCTATGGATCCGCCACTGGGCAGAAGGGTATATATGTATATATATGTATATATATAAATATATATATATATACATATATATATATATATATATATATATATATATATATATATATATATATATATATATATATATATATATATATATATATATATATATATATATATATATATATATATATATATATATATATATTTATATAACCTTCCCGAAAACTATCGTTCGTAATTATATCAACATTATGACACGGAGTACAAGTTACTAATTTTTGTAGAGGTTTAGAAGAACCCGATTTTCCTTAAGGGAAATTCAGTGAAACCACGAAAATTTGGGATAGTGGAAGTCTAAATGATAGTGTAAACGTAAAATGATGCTCTGAAATAAATATTCAAAATGCCTTGCATAATGACCTGTTATAGCTAAAAAAAAAAAAAGGACAATTTTGCGCCACAGTGTAGTTTTTCGTCGTATGGCTTTAAATGGCTTTTAAAAATTTTTGTTTTAAAAACCATTTCATTCGCAAAATTTGGAAATAAAGCTACAAATAATCAAACAGTTCGTGGTAACGAACTGTAAGTAAGGAGCGACCCGGCTCAATGGTAACCGAAACTCTAGAAAACGGGTTATTGATACCAATAGATACATCAAAAGAATCAGATTTCAATGCTGATTTCAAATATATAAGTTTCATTAAGTTTAGTGTTACCTATCAAAAGTTACGCGCCTGAGAAAATTTGGCTGATTTTCCAAAAAAGTTGGAAAGACCCCCTAAAAGTTGTAGAACCTTAATGAAAATCACACCATCATATTCGGCGTATCAGATACTCCTACTGTAGAGGTTTCAAGCTCCTATCTACAAAAATGTGGAATTTTACATTTTTGGCCAGAAGAAAGATCACGGATGCGTGTTTATTTGTTTGTTTATTTGTTTTTTTTTTTTTTTGTTTTCTTTTCCCAAGGGGTAATCGTATTGACCAAGTAGTCCTAGAATATTACGGGAGGGCTCATTGGAGCGGAAATTTAAAAGTTCTAGTACTTCTTTCCAGAGACCAAGAAAATTGTGGGCAATTAAACACCCTCTCGTACTCATTTGTTTCCCGAAGTAATTCGAAAGAAATTTTGAGAAGACCATTTTGTTTAGTATCGTCAAAAATATAATAAATATGTCTTTTAGGGTGACTTAATCCACCGAAGTTCCCAGAGGGAGGGCTAAAAGTTATGAACTTTACCCAATGTTAACATATAGCATTGTTTATTGGTAAGTATACCGAAGTTTTCCGGTGTTTTTTTTTCGGTGCGTGGGCGGGATGGGGGGGTCGGTGGGTAGGTTGGAGGATCTGTTCATGAAGGAAGTTTTCATGGGAGAAGGGAAATTGCCATGAAGGGGGCGCCGGACTTGCCAGCATTATTTATTGGATATTGGGAAGTATACAACCATTTTCAGGAAGGATTTTTTCTGGAGGGGGGGGGCTAGAGGAGGGGGTTACTCTGGAGAATATTTGCGTGGAGGATGTTTCTTTGGGGGAAGGGACATTTCTATGAAGGGGGCGCCGGATTTCCAAGCATTATTTAAGAAACGATCAGAAATTAAATAAAAAAAACAAGTTTTTTCAACTGAAATGTAAGAAGGAATATTAGAACTTAAAACGAAAAGAAATTATAACGCATGTGAGGGGGTTCTCCCCCAAGTCAATACCTCGCTCTTTACGCTACAGTTTTTTTTTAGTGCTTTCAAAAGAGCTCTCTATTCTAATTAAACGGCCTTTGTGATTCAGGGGTTTCTGAATCAAATTTTGTTTTAGCTTTTGAAGTAAAGAGCGTGGTATTGACTAAGGGGAGACCCCCTTCATATAAGTAATAACATATACGTAATAAAAAAAACAATAAAAAAACAAGCGATACGGCTCAATAGTAATCGAAACTTTTAAAAACGAAATTTTGATGTCAATAAATGTATCAAAAGAATGTGTTTATAATGCTGATCATAAATATATAAATTTTATTAATTTTAGTATTACTAATCAAAGGCTACGAGCCTGAGAAAATTTACTCTATTTTTTAAAGAGGGGGAAACATCCCCTACAAGTGAAAGAATTTTAATGAAAATCACACCGTCAGATTCAGCGTATCAGAAAACCCTATTACATAGGTTTCAAGCTCATATCTGCAAAAATCTGCAACTTTGTATTTTTTGCCAGAAGAAAAATATACGAATATAGAAGTTAGTTACGTAAGTTAATTTGTAAAGACATCCATTTAGCAAAGGAAAAGTAAAATTTTTATGCAAATAAAAGCTGCATTAACTAAAAAACGATCAGAAATTAAATAAAAAAAACAAGTTTTTTAAACTGAAAGTAAGGAGCGACATTAAAACTTAAAACGAACAGAAATTATTCCGTATATGAAAGGGCTGTCCCCTCCTCAACGCCTCGCTCTTTACGCTAAAGTTTGACTCTGTCTCACAACTTTATTTTTTAAAACAATAAAAAACTTTAGCGTAAAGAGCGAGGCGTTGAGGAGGGGACAGCCCCTTTCATATACGGAATAATTTCTGTTCGTTTTAAGTTTTAATGTCGCTCCTTACTTTCAGTTTAAAAAACTTGTTTTTTTTATTTAATGATACTATAGAGCCGGTTCAATGTCTTAAGCACTGTAGTAATATCAAGAAGTTCGTGGTAGCGAACTGTAAGTCAGGAGCGACCCGGCTCAATAGTAACCGAAACTCTAAAAAACGGCATTTTGATACCAATAGATACATAAAAAATCATAATTTTATGTTGATTTCAAATATGTCAGTTTCATCAAGTTTAGTCTTATCCATAAAAAGTTACGCGCCTGAGAAAATTTGCCTCATTTTGAAAAAAGGAAGAAATGACCCCTAAAAGTCACAAAACTTTAATGAAAATCACACCATCAGATTCAGTGTATCAGAGAACCCTACTTTAGAATTTTCAAGGTCCTATCTGCAAAAATGTGGAATGTTGTATTTTTTACCAGAAGAAAGATCACGGATGCGTGTTTATTTGTTTTTTTTTTTTTTCCCAGGGGTCATAATAGCAATCAAGTAGTCCTAGAATATCGTGAGATGGCTCATTCGAGCGGAAATTAAAAGTTCTAGTGGCCTTTTTAAATGACCAAAAAATTGGAGGGTAACTTGGCCCCCTCCCACGCTCATTTTTTCCCGAAGTCACCCAATCAAAATTTTGAGATAGCCATTTTGTTCAGCACAGTCGAAGATTGAATAAAGATATCTTTAAGGATGACTTAATCCCCCATATTTCCCGGGGGAAGGGCTTCAAGTTATGAACTTTGCCCATTGTTTACATATAGTATTGGTTATTGGGAAGTCTATAGACGTTTTGAGGAGGGATTTTTTTCTGGTGGGGGAGGGTTCGGAGGAGGGGCTTACGGGCGAGGATTTTTCCATGGATAATGTTTCCTTGGGGGAAGGGACATTTCTATGAAGGGGGCGCAGGATTTCCCAGCAATATTTAAAAAATGATCAGAAATTAAATAAAAAAACTTTCTGTTGAAAAGTTTTTTCAACTGAAGGTAAGGAACAACATCAAAATTTAAAACGAACAGGAATTATTACGTATATGAGGGAGTTCACCCCCTAGTCAATACCTCGATCTTAAGGGTAATTTTTTTTAGTACTTTCAAAAGAGCTATCTATTCTAATTAACCGGCCTTTGTGATTCAGGAGTTTATGATTCGAAAAAAATTTGAACTTTAGCGTGAAAAGCGAGGTATTGCCTTGGGGGAGAACTCCCTAATACATGTAATAAAAACATACGAATATAGAAGTTCGCTACGTAAGTTACGTCAGAACAAAATTTTGAAAAGCCATTTAACCAAAAAAAAAAAAGTAAAATTAATATATAAATTTTGTTTTAATTTTTCATGTACGGTGAGCCAAAATCAAAGCTGCATTAATTCAAAACGTTCAGAAATTAAATAAAAAAACAAGTTTTTTTAACTGAAAGTAAGGAACGATGTTAAAACTTAAAACTTGACCAGAAATTATTCCGTATATGAAAGGGGCTGTCCCCTCCTCAACGCCTCGCTCTTTACGATAAAGTTTGGCTCTGTCTCACAACTTAATTTTTTTTAGACAATAGAACAATTTAGCTTAAAGAGCTAGGAGTTGATGAGGGGACAACCGCTTTCATATACGGAATAATTTCTGTTCAAGTTTTAATGTCGCTCATTACTTTCAGTTAAAAAACCTTGTTTTTTTTATCTAATATAAATTATGAGACCATACTGGCTAAACATAACAATGAGAGAAAATAAAAGGACAATAAAATAAAGGACAATAAAAAGAAAATAAAAGGACAATAATGAGAGAAAATAAAGGACAATAAAAAAAAGATAAAAGGAGAAAAAATGTTGATATTTTGACCGAAATATCTGCTAACCGTCCTCAGCACAAAAAGAATGAAAATATAGACTAAAGCATTTGAGAAAACTTCAAAAACATATAATCAAAATGAAGAGCCACCATGACAAGGAAACTGTCAGTGGCGACTGTCAGTGGCGACTCGTTACAGTTCAACATGAACACTAATTCAACGCAAAATTTGAATATAAGCAACAAGAAAATTATTTGAATTTAAAATACTCATTTCTGTAACTTTAATATTCCATAATTGTATTTTTATATGGATTTTAACTCCTTCCAATCCCTCGATTCCCCCAATCTTTCAACATTGACCACCAAATGAGGGTCCCTATAAATTTTTGATTCCTATAAAGGACATGAAACAAAGTTAATACTTTAAAAATTACTCTCTTCACGATAGTAAAGACCGAGATTAAAACTCCATTGCGAGTAGCGAGGAAAACTTCCAGACTTCCATCCCACCCCAAGAAGCTTCAAGTTGTTCACAGGTTTTAAAAACTTTCTTGTTTTTTTAAAACACACTTATTTATTTTTTTGTGTCTGTGATTTTCGACAGTTGTTCATCCCCAGAACTAAATGTCGGGCCCCACCCTTGAAAAAAAAAATATATTCAAGCACAAATACCTGATCCGTTACCTCCAACAGTCGAATATTTCTGGAGGGTAAGTTATTTAGTGACATACCTTTGTTTTGTTTCTGTTTTTTTTTTCCCCTCCAGAATTATTTCTGGTTTCTTATGTCCAGCTTATTTCAGCTAAACCAGAATTATATCAGCTAAATTCAGCTAAACCAGAATTATTTCTGGTTTCTGGTGTCCAGCTTATTTTTAGTTTCTTAGTTATTAGGACATTAAAATCTATAAAAGGCTAAACTCAAGTAGAACGCTGCTGGACCTGAACCCACCCCCTCCTTATAAAAGTAAACAATTAAAATTAAAAAATGCAAATAACCTACACGGAAAGGTTTAAAAAGGCCATTAAAATATGGCTATAAATACAAGACCGTCAAATTTGATAACTAGGTTCAAATTTTTTAATGGGCAGTGTTGCTGAAAAAGTATATAAGAAAAAAAAAATATGGCTCAATGTTCGAATCTAAAAATAGGAATGTTCGGCTTATCAGTCTATGGTTTTTTGACTTTTAAATTTTCAATAAGTCATAATTTTAGAAAAAGAGAAATTCATTATATTTTTGCAACCAAGCATCGCATAATTGTGAGAGAAAAAAACAATGCCGTGCTATGCACTACTTAATTGCTAAATCTTCGACATAACATATCAGCGTATCTAATTGTTGCATAAAGATACTATATTTTTAAAATATCTACTTTGCAAGATCGGTGGTCCTTTACTTTCTTATTATAGTCCAAAGACGGCAAATTTGGTTCAATTGGGTTATAAAGAGAACGCATGCACAACAAACCAAATAGATAAAAAGAGAGCTGATGTTTAAATTAGCAGCCACGGAAAGTCTATAGGGCTCACTTAAAACTCACGATTTTTTGCCAAACCTGCAACTTTAAAGTACCAAAAAAAACACGCCAAAATGAAAACGTTATCCCGTTGAAAACGGTGAAAACAAATAGGGATCCCTTAAAACTTACGATTTTTTGCCAAGCCTGCAACTTTAAAGTACCAAAGACGCCAAAATGAAAACGTCATCCTGTTTGTAAAAACGTAACAAAATGCATATAAACATATTTTGATGCGTTTTTAAAGTTTTTTTTGTAGATCTATTACCCGAACAAAAATTCTGGATACACCCTTTGCAGTAGAACATTTTCAACAATGTTGCCAATTTAAAACGTAAAAATAAATAGTCAAAACTAATTAGTTTAATATAACAACACTTTTTCCACAAAAATTCAACAAAACAATTTGTTGAATCTAATGACAACTACTTTTAACCCGTGTTTAACCCGTGTTTGTATAACCCGCGATTTTAACCCGCGTTATTATATATTTTTTATTTATTTTGTGCCCACTGGCACCAAACTGCAATAAATTATGCAGAAGTCTTTTTCCTTAGAAATGGAACCCTCTCCCACCCGATTTTCCCTTATTAATTATGCTGCATGTGGTTGTTTAATTTTCCATTTAACCAATACAAAAAATTAGATTTAATTATCACTATCATTGGTACTTTAACTTACTCCAAAAGGACAAGATACTTATATCCTTAGATCAGAGCCGTTCCTAGGGCTGGTGCCCTGCGACAAAGTAATTACAGCGCCCCTCCTCGACTCAAATATAAGCATACAAGCCGAATCAAAGTGAAAAATTTGATAAAGGTAGGCGACCATCCAGTCACAGGCCCTCGCAGCCACGGTTCCCAGGGAAGCTGCCCCGGTTGCCCCCTCCCTCCTTTGAAAGACTCTGTCTTAGATTTATAAATTCATATCTATGCATTCATTGAGCGAGAAATAATATTACTTAGGATATTTCCTGGAAAATATTTAAACTTGCTTAGAAAATAGTATGTTCTTTTTTTTAATTGTTTTCAATCCATCTTCGACGTAGGTATTTTACAATCTAAAAAGAAAATTGCAAAGCAAATTTAAAAGGTGGAATATGATAGATGGATAAAGCGGAATTTCAGCTACCAATTAATAGTAAAAGTGTTGTCTTAAGTTCAATGTCTCATATAAAGGGGTTTAGGGTGGGAGGTTCATCCCCCCAACCCAATCTAAGAACGTAACAAATATTTATATAAACAAATTTTCGATGGGATTCTCAAATCTTTTTGTACCCGCCCCCCCCTCCCCCCACCCGAACAGAAATACTCGATACGGCCTTGCTTGCGTTGCAATCATAAATCTGTAGGACAGAGAAAACTAAATTACCAAAAGCTTACTAAGGGAATGTAAACCTTAAAAAATATTTGTGGACAGGTCCTCCGTTTTACAGTTCCAAATGCTGTTTTATGCAGCCCTCGTTTAACTTATTGCTGTTTTAACTCAACCCTCACTTGACTCAACTCCCGTCAATCTATCCCTCATTTAACTCAATCCCCGCAACTCAGCCCCATTTAGCTCACACCTCCTGCAGCTCTAGCCCTATTCAATTCAACCCCAATTAAATTTAACCCCTGCAACAAGTTAGGCTAGGCTGAATGGGGTTGATTTGGATGAGGGTTGGGTTAAAGGGGCCTGGGTTGCATGGGGTTGAACTGAATGGGCTAAGGTAAATGGGGTCAAGTTTCACGGGGATTGAGTTGAATGGAGGTTGAATATAATGGGGCTTGAGTTAAACAGGGGCTGATTTTATCGGGGGTCAAGTTAAGCGAGGATTCAGTTGAATGGAGTTGAGTTGTACGCACATTCCTTTATTTTATCCTGTCAAACTAAAAATATATTTGATAGATATTTTTTTTTTCACATGCCGTATATTTAATATGCACCCTAAATTTGTAAAATATTGTCTCTACTATTTTTTTTTTCGAAATAACATTTTGGTACTGGTGCGTTATATGGTCACTTTTATATATTTTACAAGGAAACCAGTCACGAAATAACCGCCTGATGGGTTTATTGTAAGAGCCCGCTATAGAGAAATGAAATGCAATGCGTGGTTTTCATTGCATTTACAATATTTAGACTGTTGTTTTTTGAGGTTTAGGGGGGGGGATGTACCTAGGATAGGTTAAGTATTTAATATATGGTATGCTTTTCCCCCCACCCCCACCCCTAATGCGAAAATATATAAAAATAGCCCAAATTTGTTTATAAACTATTATATATTCATCCTATTTTATCTTTTTTCATTAGCATTAACCAAATTTGACTTTTTAGAAGTGACCATACAATGCACCACTACCAACATTTTTAATGACAACAAAGTCGGAAAATTGTAATTATGCTAACGAGGACATAAATACAGTAAAATGTATGCTGTACCACTCGCATCATATTTTACTGATTTTTTTTTCGGGTTATCCAGATTATGCGGACAAAATTGTTTAATGAGAATGAAAACAAAGAATTAGAATTCCGAAAACACTGTCATAAATTCAGTGGAAGTTATGCCAGATCACGAACATTAACTCATTTTCGAACATGTTCCATATACATTTTTTTGTTCTGGGGCACCAAGTTATGCAGATGAAATTGTTTAACAAGAATAAAATCAAAGAATAAGAATTACGCAAACGCATACGGGAATAGTAGCGGACAAAACTTGCTTTCACTACGTCAGGGTCATCAGTGAAGAATTGCATACAATTACTAAGTGAATGGACAACCTTTGTTTAGCGTGATGCAGCTTATATGAATTTTCGGAAGGCCAGTGTCAACCAAATAAAAGATGGTTGTATTCTCGTTGAAAACTGACAACTTGACGAAAGGCGATAAATTGCAAAGCAAGGAAAATGAACAACGGTAATTTTTTTTTGTACTTTCCCATTATATGGGCATTTCTAAAAAGTCAAGTTTGGTTAATGCTAATGAAATAAAATAGGATGAATATTTAATAGTTTATAAACAAATTTGGTCTATATTTGCACATTAGGGGGGGGGGGGTAAAGCTTTGCATATTTTAAATACGTAACCTTACCTAACCTAGGTACCTTTCCCCCCAAGACCCCAAAAAACAACAGTTTAAATATCGTATACGCTATGGATTGCATTACTGTATAGCGGTGTCTTGAATTAACCCGTCAGAAACGGATTTTTAGTGACTGGTTTCCTTGTAAATGCCCATATAATGGGAGAGTACCTTTTTTTCATGTGTGTAAGGGATCTTCGGTAAATTTAACGTTACGGGAAATCTCGGTAGTCCGAATAAAATAAAAGCTTGGGTGTTGAGATGATTATGAAATTAGTTACTCTGGTAATATTATTTCTATTTTGGTTTCAGAGAGAGTTTTACAAGCAGGTGTTTGGTTTGCCGATGGGAGCCGCTCTTAGTCCTCTCCTGGCAAACCTTTTCATGGATTTTATTGAAACGCCTGCTATGCGTAGTTTTAGACTTTCCCCTTGTTTCTGGGGTAGATTCATGGATGACGTACTATATATTTGGAAACGCAGATTTGAATCAATAGACCTTTTTTCGTCAAGATTTAAATAGTTGTTATAAAAATATAAAATTTACAGTTGAATTTGAAGAAAATAATAAGCTACCATTTCTTGACATTTTATTAATTAAAGGAGATTTGCTTTCAATATATAGAAAGCCTACTCACAGCAATAGATATCTGAATTTTCACTCTTGCCACCCAGTCTCAGTGAAAAGAGAGGTTGCAATTTCTTTAATGGATGGGGCTTTCAGAATGTGTTCCGAGACATTTCTGGATTCAGGATTACTGTACTTAAAAGACATTTTATTTTGTAATCGTTACCGAATTGAATTCGTAAACGAAATAATAGAAAATAGATATATTAAATATAATTATCTGTTTCACAGTCTTCTGAATTGAATTTAAAAGCCATATTTCTTTACCATATGCACCGGGTCTAGAGGCAAAACTTAAACTGATTTTACGCAAATGTAGCATTAACAAGTTTTAAACTAATCTGAAAAAATGTGATTCTTTCTCATACTTTTGCCATATCTCAGCCTTTTTTGGCTCAGCCCTTTCTATGTTTTTTTTTTGTTGGGTATGTCTCAGCCCTTTCTATCTGCCCTGTAAGTTTTAAGCCGATCAGAGACAAAACAAATCAGGAATCAATTCAGCCCAAAACCACAGGCGATATTCTTGGAGGGCTCTTGCTAAATCATATCCAAGTTTTTGCGATCATTCTGTTTTGTTATTTTTACGGGACTTTACCCACTTCTGAAAAAGGATTTGCGTGAGATTTGTATAGTTTATTTTAGATATTGTGATTATTTTGCTTTTCCTTCCGATACGGTATCGTAACATCGGTATTGACCAAAGATAAGGTGGGACTGATATACTTTCATCTTTTGAGTCTTTAAGTACCAAGCTGAAAGTACGTGCATTTTTTTCCTTGGGCCCTTTCCACAATTTAAACAATTCCAATTTTCCAAAATTTAGAGAAACAACAGATCTTGACGGAGCCCCTATTTTCTGACGAGAAGACCGAGCGGGATAAATCCTAACCTTTTATGAAACTCCATTTTTAAAAAGCTGATGATTTATTACATCTAGAAACAAAGGTCAGAATTGAGGTTTTGATGGGCCTTCGTCTTTCTAAGGGAGGGAGCAGGGTTGTGTGAGAATGACCAAAAATCTATATGTTTAAAGGTTTCTTTTTAGATACTTGTCAATGGATCCACTTCCAGGTTTGAACAAAAATCTCGGGTACACTATTATGCCGTATGACAAAGATTATGACGTTATTTTAGATATTGCAAAAATTGTTTATACCCTCCGCGATGGTATTATGATTGTCCGCTATTGTCCGAAGGTATGGTTGAACTGATATATTTTCATCTTTTGAGTCTTTGAGTATACCAAGCTGGAAGAAAATATATTTTTTTCCTTGGGCCCTTTCTATCAATTAATGCGTCTGCTCTACTAGAAAGTGCGATTGTTGTTGAGCTAATCTTTCTTCTTTTTCTTCTTGCTTATGATATTTTACCCCATTTGTGTTTTTGTATAGTGGGTCAAAAATTATTATCATTATAATTATTAAGTTTGTTTTGTCTACACTGAAGTTCACCTGGCCCTGGGGCCTATGAAAGTAATCGATCTTTTAGCTATTCGATTTGAGATAATCGGAAACACTCCAAGTCCAGTAATTCCTTTTGGTCAGGATCGATCGGAAAAATGTTCTTTTCGCCATTTTCAGGTGGTCCAATTTTTTTCAAATTTTTCTATGGATCAGAATCCCCTTTAAGCCCTGGACTTCCGGACAGGGTAGCCAACTTTTCAGTACGTGAATGTGTCCCCTGAGCATCCAAAAATCATTTTTAGCTAAAATATTTTCATCTTGGAACCCCACAATACAAGAGCAACCGAAACTAAAAAGAGGATTTTCGGTAACAATATACACACTCAATTTAGTGATAAAAGTCATTTTGTAATTTAACTTCGCTGATCAAAGTCATTTCACGGTACAGTTCCGGTATCATCAGAAAAATATGCAATATTGCTCTCAAAATAGCGGCAGGGTTGCCAACTTTTTGGTCAGATCACAAACTGATGCATAGCACCAGCACTGGAGTGATACAAACACTGAATCACGGAATACCAGTACACTTAAGAATTGCGAGGAGCCGTCAGCTCTATTTTTTAAAATTGGTGACTTGCTCCCAGCCATTCTGAAGCCACATTGCTATCACGATGTTTACCCCTTTCCTCTTGTGTAATTTTTTTGTGTCTACTGAATGAAACACTGAATCAGGGGTCTTCTCTATTTTGGAAGCCCGTTGAGTCAATCTAGTGAAACCTTCTGGAATGAATCCGCAGCCCAAATTGTACACCATGGAGGTGTTTTCAAGCTACTATCCTGGGATGTTGGGATGGGGGTGTTGGGATGTTGGGATAGGGATGTTGGGATGGGGATATTGGGGATGCTAGGATGGGAATGTTGGGATGTACTGCTATCTCTACCCTTCCGTTGTTTCTAGGGAATAGAAAATTGAATAAAAGACTGGGTCAATCTCAAATTTCCACAAAAAAGTTTTACCTAAATTTATGGGTTTTTTTCTTTGAATCTAAGTCTATAAAATACAAATTCTATCATCTTAACTTAAGCTTAATTTATTTCAATAATTGTCACTAAAAACACATTCCTAGTGGTTCATTTTTGCTGTAGATCAATTCTGAAGAAAGTAATTTTGAAATAAAAGCACTGTTCAATTTTACAGAGTGTCCATCAGGATTTGAAAAGGCTGTTTATTGGCTGATTAAAATAATTTCTATTAATATACCATTAAAATTACAGCAAACGTTCTTCAGCACCAGAATTGCGAAAAATTGACATCCTTTATTCTCTTTGACATGCCCCGAGCCGAAAAGACACTTAAATAATGCGCAAAGACCCCTGAAAGAAAGGCCTTATCAAGAAAGAGGGTACCATATTTGATCCCTCTCCTTCGAACTTTTGGTATGGCTCTTGGAAAGGTAATAAAAATTTTCTTAAAAAATTTTCAATGCGGTTTTTAAAGTTTTTTGTATCCCAACCCCAAACAAAATAACCCCTTCCCAGAACAAAAATCCTGGATATGGCCTTAAATGAAAATAAATGTTAGATTCCAGATTAAGTGAAACCTTTTAACTGGCGTCCTTAAGGATTTGGCTGAATGACGAACTGGTATCATCTTTAATATTTGTGTAATTTGTGTCTCGGAGGCAGATTGTTATTTTTAATTTAATGAATATTTAATATATTAGTCATTTTAAATTACTAGTACATGACTGAAACTGCCGATACAATGTTTCTTGGAGAAAGACTTCTATGCCTGGAAAAAAATGCGTAGAAAATGATTACAGCCACTGGCTAACCTTACATTTTCACATACGATTAATATGTCCCTACCCATACAGATACAAAAGCCCAGGGTATCGCAGGCAGCGCAATAGCACTGCCTAAGTAAAGAGCGATGTGGGTACAATGTGTTACTTTTTTTAGACTAGGGGGCTTTGTATAGAATTATTGTAAATTCAAAGTCCCCCCCCCCCCGCGTTTTCTTTTCTCCATGTGCATCCGATAGAAATTTAGAGATAGCTATTTTATTCAAAATAAAGTTGACACAATCCCCCAGAGTTTGGGGACAAGGGTTGTAAGTTATGCCCAGGGGACATATAAGGTTTTCATGAAATGGGTGGTAGTATAAACTTTAGAGGAGACTCATTTGATCGGAAATTGAAATTTCTTGTTCCCGTTCAAGAGTTAAAAAGGGAAAGGAGGGCAAATAGCCCCCCCCCCCCGACACTCTCAATTCCCCAAACGCACCTAATCAAAATTGTAAGATAGTCATTTTTTTTTCAAAATAGACCCAATAACATATAACAATGTCTCCAGGATGGACACACAAATCCCCCAAGCCCAGGAACAAAGGTTGTAAGTTATCCCCCGGGACATATAAGGTTTTATGGAACAAATTGTCGTATAAACTTCAGATGAGGCTCATTTGATTGTTAATCAAAAGTTCGAATGCCCTTTTTAATCGAGTCAAAATGACTTGAGGGTAACCAGCCCCCCACGCCCGTCATTTTCCAAAACACATTCAATCCAAATTCTAAGAGAGCTATTTGTTCAGCATTGTTGAAAGGTCCAGTAATTATGTCTTTGGGGGTGTTAACCTCCCCATAGTCCTCAGTGCATGGGCTATAAGTTTGACAATTCGTCCGTCGTTTACGTATAGTATATGACAAACAGTTCGTGGTAACGAACTGTAAGTAAGGAGTGACCCGGCTCAATAGTAACCAAACTCTAAAAAACGGAATTTTGATACCAATAGATACATCAAAAAATCAGATTGTTATGCTGATTTAAATATATAAGTTTTATCAAGTTTAGTCTTACCCATCAGAAGTTACGCACCTGAGAAAATTTGCCTTATTTTTGAAAAAAGGGGCGAAACACCCCCTAAAACTCATAGAACCTTAATGAAAATCATACCATCAGATTCAGTGTATCATAGAACTATACTGTACCATACTGTAGAGGTTTCAAGCTCCTATCTGCAAAAATGTGGAATTTTGTATTTTTTGCCAGAAGAAAGATCACGGATGCGTGTTTATTTGTTTGTTTCTTTGTTTTTGTTGTTTTTCCCCCAGGGGTGATTGAATCTACCCAGTGGTCCTAGAATATCGCGAGAGGGCTCATTCAAAGAGAAATTAAAAGTTCTAGTGCCCTTTTTAAGTGACCGAAAAAAATAGAAGGAAACTAGGCTCCCTGTCACGCTTATTTTGTTTCCCAAAGCCACCCAATCAAAATTTTGAGATATAAATTTTGTTCAGCAGGGTCGAAAAATATAATAAAGATGTTTTTGAGGTTGACTTAATCCCCCACAGTCCCCTGGGGGAAGGGCTGCAAGTTAGGAACTTTTTCCAATGTTTACATTTAGCCTAGTATTGGTTATTGGGGAGTATACAGACGTTTTCAGGGGGGATTTTTTCTGGTAGTGCGGGGGGGGGGGGCTGGAGGTTACGTGGGAGAATCTTTCCATTGAGGAAGTTTTTATGGGGGAAGGGACATTGCTGTGAAGGGGGCAACGGATTTCCCAGCATTAAAAAAAATAACGATCAGAAATTAAATAAATAAAAAAGTTTTCAATTGAAAAACTTTTCAACTGAAAACTTTTCAATATCAAAACTTAAATATAGAAACTAATATCAAAAATAAATAGAAACTATTACGTACATTATTGGGTTCGCCCCCTAGTCAATACCTCGCTTTTTACGCTAAAGTTTTTTTTTTAGTACTATCATAAGAGCTATTTATTCTAAGTAACGGCCTTTGAGGTTAAGGGGTCATTCCTAAGGAATTGGGAAAAAGTTCGAACTTTAGCATAAAAAGCGAGGTATTTACTAGGGGCTGAACCCCCTAATATACGTAATAAAAATATACGAGTATAGAAGTTCGTTACGTAAAGTTAATTCGTAAGTCATGTATATTTCTTACTAATAAAAACGTTCATAAATAAAATTAAACAAATTTCGAGAAAGCCATTTAGCCAAAAAAAAAAAGTAAAATTAATGTGCAAATTTCGTTTTAATTATTCATGTACGGTTAGCCAAAATCAAAACCTGCATTAATTCAAAAACTTTCAGAAATTAAATAAAAAAACAAGATTTTTAAATGAAAGTAGGGAGCGACATTAAAAGTTAAAATGAACAGAAATTATTCCGTACATGAAAGGGCTGTCCCCTCCTCAACGCCTCGCTCTTTACGCTAAAGTTTGACTCTTTCTCACAACCCTATTTTTTAAATCAATAAAAAACTTTAGCATAAAGAATGAGGCGTTGAGGAGGGGACAGCTCGTTTCATATACGGAATAATCTGTTCGTTTTAAGTTTTAATGTCGCTCCTAACTTTCAGTTAAAAAAAAAACTTGTTTTTATATTTAATCAATAAGAAAGGTCGGCATGTTTGACATTTACTATCCAAAAAGACAAAAGATCATTCAGATGAGCCTTTCAGAGAGCGTTTAGGGGAGTGTTGAACTAAATCAAAAAACGTTATGTGCATACGGGCTGTTAAATGGGCGTAACTGACGAATGACTAAATATATTAATTTGGAACTTTCAAGAAATGATAAGGGTAAGTTGTGGCGGATTTTGAAGTAGCCAGAAGACACTATGCGTATACTCTTAATACTACTTCTACACTTACTGAAACTAATGATACTAAGTATTAAGGTGAAACTTTTAGGGAACGTTTCATTTAAAAGAAAAGACTATATGCAAACATGTCTTCAAAAGGACATATAAGTAATATCTTAGGCATCTATGCTCCATGAGACATAGTAATATCATTGAAAATTTTAAAGGAGCTAATTCAACTGGAAAATAAAAGTTCTAGTGCCCTTTTTAAGAGTCAAAAGTGATAGTAGGGCAATCAGCCCTGCTCTTTAGCTCATAATTTTTCGAACACTCCCAATCAAAATTTAAGATAGCCATTTTGTTCAGTATAGCTGAACAGTGTCTATCTCTAGGGCTATTGCGTAGGTCAACCCCTCACAATAATTTAATTTCCCCATTATGCCTTAAAACTAAATGCTACTTTAAAACTATATGTTAAAAGGCATTGTGTGTATGGTGGTTGCCAATAAGACATCTCAGCAATATCCCAAGAATTATTGAAGTATTAAGTTGAAACTTTAGGGCTACTAGTATTTCTACTTCTGCTCTTACAATTTAACTAAATTAAGAGAGTGTAATCATGGGCACCCATAAGGGGGGCAAGGGGGTGCCAGCCCCCTGGTTAAATGATGGTGTCATATATTTGTATTAATTTAAAAAACTTCCCACAGAATAAGTTTTCAAAGAAAAGGAAAGAGCTCTTAATCCAAAAATGGCCAGAATCCAAAAATCTCAAATGGCCAGAATCCAAAAATGGCCAGAATCCAAAAATCTCAAATGGCCAGAATCCAAAAATGGCCAGAATCCAAAAATCTCAAATGGCCAGAATCCAAAAATGGCCAGAATCCAAAAATCTCAAATGGCCAGAATCCAAAAATGGCCAGAATCCAAAAATCTCAAATGGCCAGAATCCAAAAATGGCCAGAATCCAAAAATCTCAAATGGCCAGAATCCAAAAATGGCCAGAATCCAAAAATCTCAAATGGCCAGAATCCAAAAATGGCCAGAATCCAAAAATCTCAAATGGCCAGAATCCAAAAATGGCCAGAATCCAAAAATCTCAAATGGCCAGAATCTAAAAATGGCCAGAATCCAAAAATCTCAAATGGCCAGAATCCAAAAATGGCCAGAATCCAGAATCCAGAATCAAAAAGCTCTTAATCCAAAAATAGCCTAATCTTCCAAGCGTATAACTACCACAAATCACTATCAACAATTAAATGAAACTCAAAACGAACTATATAACAGAAATTATAATAAATAGCCGAGTCAAACTCAAAACGAGCAAAAATTAACATTACTAGGGCTGACACACCAATGCCTTCTCAAGACCAGAACATACTGAAAAAAATGACCGACTTAGGCTTTACTGAAAAAAAAAATTACCGTGGATTGTCAGTTTAATATACCTATACTGACATTTATTCCTTTAGATAAAAAATAGGTTAGAAAGTGAGTAATACATTTTTTTTTACTTATTTAAGTAAAAAAGTGAAAACATTTAAACATATATTGTTTTCAGTAAAGCGCAAATTATGTTCTGGTCCTTAGAAGGCATGGGGGTTATCAGCCCTAGTAATGTTCAGTTTTGCTCGTTTTGAATTTGACTCGGCTACTTATTCTAATTTCTGTCCGTTTTGAATTTCATTTCTTTATTTATAATGATTTGTGGTAGTTTTACGGTTGGAAGATTACTTGACTTCATTTCTGCCCATTTTTTGCTTAATGGAACTCTTTACTTTTCTTTGAAAAGCTGGTTTTGTGGAAAGTGTTTTTTAGATGAATTTCTGTTCGTTTTCTATTGACAGTCATTTTCATGAAAAAATAATATTTTACATCTTTTTGTTTTTTTTTTCGATAAGAATCCATAGTTTGGCATAATTGTGGGGGTTTGACATGCCCAAGATCCCTAAAGACATAGTTGCTGGACCGTTCTACTATGTTGAACAAAATAGTTGTCTCAAAATTTTGACTAGATGTACTTGGGAAATAAATCGGCTTGAGAGACGGGCTGATTGCCCTCCAATCTCTTTTTACTCTTGAAAAGGACCCCAGAACTTTTAACTTTGAGTCAAATTATCTTCTTTAAATGTTTCAATGACATTTCTAGCTATAATAGAGTGGTGCTGCCTATGATATTATATGCCTTTTTGAAAACCTACATATATACAGTTTTTTTGTTTAATTGGAACACCCCCTAAACACTTCCTATAAGTTTTACCTTAATGCTCTAAGCGTCATTAGTTACAGTAACTGTAGTTTTAGTACTAAAAGTCTACACATAGTGCCTTCTGGCTAGTTCAAAATCCCCCACAACTTACACTTAAAGATCTAACTTAATAATATAAGTTGTTCTTGAGATATTGCTTTGTCACCTTTTTGAAGGTTTTCATGCTCATTTTTTTTTTTGATTTAGTTCAACGTCCGCCTAAATCTTTCTAATATTTGATTACTGAATACATTGTTATATTCTGTTTGGACTATTGGCTACAAAATGGCTGTCTCACAATTTTGATAAAATATGTTCGGGGAAAAAAGAACATCAGGGAGAGGGGGGGGGGCTATTTTCTCTCCATCACGCCTGACTGTTAAAACGGAACTAGAATTATGCATTTCCAATCTAATGAGCCTCCTCTAAAGTTCACAAGATCACCTCTTCATAAAAACCATACATCCTCCGGGGCATAACTTAAAACCCTTATCCCCATACTTTGGGGGGGGATGTCAACCCCAAAGGTCGTGTTATGAGATCTTTGGACAGCAAATTGCTATCTTAAAATTTCTATCGGATGCATTTGGTGAAAATATGACGCGGGAGGGGGGGTATAGTTTCCCGCCGATAAATTTGACTCTTAAAAATGTCTCTTCAACTTCCGATTTCCAATCCAATGAGCCTCCTTCGAATTTTAAACGACCACTGTTTCCATAAAAACCTTAAGTACCCTCGGGGCATACCTTACAACCCTTGCCGTGAGGACTGTGAGGGGGTTATCATCCTCAAAGACATAATTTCTAGACTTTTAAACTACGTCTAACAAAATAGCTATCTCGAAATTTTGACTGGAAGTGTTCAGGGAAATGATGGGTGTGAGGGGTGGTTACCCTCCAATCACTTGACTATTAAAGAAGACACTAGCCCTTTCCACCAACCGACTTTATTTATCCTCAAAGACATAATTTCTAGACCTTTCAACTACATTGAACAAAATGGCTATCTAAAAAATTATGATTGAATGTGTTTGGGGAAATGATTGGTGTATGGGGGAGGGGGCTGGATGACCTCTAATCACTTTTTACTGTTAAAAAGGCCAGTAGAACTTCTCTTTACCAATCAAATGAGTCCCCTCTGAGGTTTATACGACCAACCTTTCTATAAAAAACTTTATATCCCCACAGGGCATAACTTACATCCCTTGCTCTGAGGGTTGTGAGAGGGGGGGCTGTCATTCTCAAAGTCATAATTTCTGGACCTTTAAACTACACTGAACAAAATGGCTATCTCAAAATTTTGATTGGATGTGTTTGGGGAAGTGATTGACGTGGGGGAGGGGGAACTGGTTGCCCTCCATGAGCTCTTTTGAAGTTCCTATGATATTTCTTTCTATAAGAAGTGCCCTGGTCTAAAAAAAATATATTGTGCCCACATCGCTCTTTACTTAGGCAGCGCTATTGCGCTGCCTATGATATTTTGTCTTGAGATTTCAATTATACAGCACTGGAAGTGACGATCAGACCAGGTAAGCCCCCCTCTAAAATTCAGCCTATGGGTGCCCATGAGTGGAATCATTTCCCCAAACATATTCAATCAAAATTTTGAGACAGTCGTTTTGTTCAGCATAGTTGAAATGTACCGTAATTATATCCTAGGGGATGACAATCCCCCTCCATAGCCCTTAGGGCAAGGACTATAAGTTTAACTAGTTGCCCATTATTCAAATATAAGGTTTTTTATGGAAGGTATAGTCATATAAACTTCGTAGGGGGCCCATTCGATTAGAAAATAAGAGATTCTAGTGCCTTTTTTAAGAATCAAAAGTGATCAGAGGGAAACCAGCCCCCTCACGTCTTCTTTTCCCCAAATTCATCTGAAAGAAATTTTGAGATGGTCATTTTGTTCAAAATAGTCCAAAGATCATTTAGGGCATTTAGATCATATCCAAAGAGCATTAAGGGTTTTATTGAATGAGGTGTCGTAAAAACTTTGGATAGGGCTCATTTGATTGGAAATTGAAAGTTCTAACTCTCCTTGAAGGGTCAAAAGTGATGGAGGGCAACTACCTTCCTCCTGACGCCCTTTTCTCTACCCTAATGCATTTGATCAAAATTTTGATATAGGCATTTTGTTAAAATAGTTCAAAGAACATGTTACAATGCCCCCAGGGTTGACACATACCCCCTGAGCCATAAGGAAAGGGATGAAATTTATGCAGTTATGTTCTGGGGGCATGTAAGGTTTTTTATGGAATGGGTGATCACATAAACTTCGAATGGGGTTGATTCGATTGGAAATTGGAGGTTATAGTGCCCTTTCAAGAGTAAAAAGTGATTAGAAGGCAACCAGCGCCCCTCTCCACACACCCATCATTTCCCAAAACGAAAATCCAAACAAAATTTGAGACATCTGTTTTCTTTAGCATTGAAGAAACGTCCAGTAATTATGCAATTGGGGATATCAACCCTTCCCACGACCTTCAGGACAAGGGATGTAAGTTAGGCAATTCGTTTATTGTTCACATATAGTATATGTTACTGAGATCAGGTATGCATGAGAAAGGTATGCATGTTTGACCTTTACTTTCCAAAATGACGAAGGTGAGCCTTTCAGAGATTGTGGACGGAAGTGTTTAACTAAATCAAAACACGTTATGTGTATACGGGTTGTCAAAAGGGCGTAACTCAGGAATGACTGAGTATACATTAATTTGGAACTTTCAGGAAGCGATAATGGAGATGGTCAATTTAACAGAAAGGTCATGTTTGTACGCTACTACTACTACAACAAAGATCACCACTAGTACTGCTACTACTACTACTGCTACTGCTACCGCTACTACCACTAAAACTACTGCTTCTGTAACGAATACTACTAAGATTGAGGATATTGAAATGAAAGGTAATGGAAGGGATGGTCGCATGAGCTCTGGAGGGGGCTCATTCAATTGCAAATCAGAATTTCTAGTGCCTTTTTGAAGATTCAGAATTGATCGTAGGGCAGCTAGCCCCTCCCCTCCACTGTGAATGGTATTAAGTTTAATTTTTTAAATCAATTTGAAGAATTATAAAACTAAATTAAACAATACTATTTGTGTCAGACATTAAAAATTGCTGAAAAAGTTCCTCCAACATACAGATAGCAAGACAAACTATGGATTTTTATAGAAAAAGAAAACCTAAAAGATATAAAATATTATTGTCTTTTCCTACGAACAAGATTATGTCTTTAAAAAGCGAACAGAAACTAACTAAAAAACCACCAAAAAGTGCCATCAATAAATAGATGAAACCCAAAACGAACAGAAATTACAATAAATAACCGTTTCAAACTCAAAACGAGCAGAAATTAACATGAGTAGGGCTGTCAGTCCCCATGCTTTCTCAGGACCTGAACATAATTTGCACTTTACTGAAAAAGAGTGGGTTGTCAGCTTAATACATATGTACCGATATTTATTCCTTAAAGTCTTAATAATCTTTAGTTATTAAAGTCAACAAGTGAAAACATTTAAATTGTATTTTGTTTTCAGTAAAGTTCAAATTATGTTCTGGTCTTGAGAAGGCTTGGGGGTTGTCAGCCCAACTCATGTTAATTTTTGCTTGTTTCGAGTTTGAATAGGCTTTTTATTGTAATTTCTATTCGTTTGGTTTCATTTATTTATTGATGGTGATATGTGGTAGTTTTACTCTTGGAAGATTATTTGACTTAATTTCTGGTCATATTTGTTTAATGGAGCTCTTTACTTTTCTTTGAAAAAACCATTTTGTGGGAAACTTTTGGTACTTGTCTAGAATCAGGTAAGCAAGCGAGAATTGTATTGCGAAGATCAGATAGGCATTACCAGGAAATTCATATGAGACGCTGTGTAAACAAAGGGTTTCTCACTCCGTGAACTATATTTAAACTTTTTTTTGGGGGGGGGGGGGGAGGTTAGGGGGACTAAAAGGTATCTAGGTTAGGTTAGGTTATGTATTTAATATATGCTTTACCCCCTACACCTAATGTGTAAATATTTAGCCCAAATTTGTTTCTGAACTATTATATTTTTACCCTATTTTGTTTTATTTCATTAGCATTAACGAAACTTCACTTCTCGCGTGCTTACCGGATTCTATACAAGTACCTACGTCTTTTAAATAAATACCTCTAAATATTGCGCTCTGGTGCAGTTAATAGTCAATCATTTAATGGTATTTTATAAAGTTTGTCCGGTGTGAGTTTCAAGATTTTCAAATGTTTAATCGCTTAATAAAAGAATATGCTCTGTATCAAGATTTTTAAAATCAAACTGCTCAAATCACCTTATAAAATACTTTTCATATTTGTCAAATAATCTGAAATCACAATACAAATAAATAAAATTTTGCGAAACAATCGTTTGTAATAAATACTGTTTAGCATAGCTTTACAGGAGAATATGTGGTAGAAGCAACTCAGCCATCAAAACTACTTGAAGAATTGGCAGCTCCTGATTGGCAGTGGTTTAGGTTGAAATCAATTCTTGAAAAACCGAAATTTCTAGCTTAGGAATCAGTTTGCTTTTCTATTTTATTTAGATTCGTTATCAGGGTTGCCACCGTCAGTAGCATTTTACTATATCTAGTTAAATAAAAAAAAAATCTAGAAAATTTAGAGGATCTAGTAAATTTCCCGAAATCTAGTAAAAAGTCATGATTTGTAGTAAACATAACTTATGTTATTTTCCATGAATTCAGGGAAAAAAATTAGGGCCCACTCATTACAAAATCTGATTTCGGTTACGTTAGATATTATGGCTATTATTGCTCTCATTTTTGTGATTTCGCGTCAACCCTAGCGCTTAAAAATCTCTACTTTTCTCTAGGCTTCTTCTTGAAACTCGCTTTGAAAGGCAAACTATTTAAAATCAGGACTGGTATGCCGGCTTAATTTGTTTTCAGAAAATTTTCCCAGACTCTCATAACAGCTGCTATGTTTGTTAGTTAGCCTTGTCCCTTTTTAAAGCCGCTGCTGGAGGTGAACTTTTTCCATACTTGTCCAAGTTCTTTCTGACTTTCTGCAGCTTGCCCCATTCAAGTGCTGGAACAAAGAGACAGTTTTTGATTTTGTCGGTCATCTAAACTAAAAACCAGAATAGGCTAAATGTCTCGAGTGTTTCGTCCCTGATAAAAACGAAGCAACTTGTTCTTAGGTCGTCAAGTGGAGTATATGACTGGGTGATCCCCAGTGATTTGACTCAGGCTACCAAGAAACGAAAGATGAGAAGATCCTCTTGTTCAGAATTTGACATTAGTGGATACATTAATTTTGAGCGAGACTGTGAATGATTAAAGACTTTTAAGTGTAACTTTTTTTTAATTGCGACTATATATTGTTGTTTTTTTTTCGATTTGTATGATTTGCCTAACATGAAGACTATTACTATTGACACAGTGTTATTTTTTTTAAACGAATTATTGTATTTTATATAAGTTTTCTTTTTCTTGGCAGCCCTAGTCCAAATTGAGGTGCACATTTTAATTTACATAATTTTACAACTAAACCGGTAGCCGATTGCGTCATTTCCGTTTTGAAGTGACATAGATTGTATTGGTTTTGATTCCCTTGAATACCAACGAGAGAGAATCCGGAAAAAATTAGTTTAAAAAAAAATCCCAAAGTAATTGCTTCAGAATTTGCCAGAATTCTTTGCAAGCAGCTTATCCCTTATTTAAAGACCAGCCCAATTAGTGTTTTAAAACTGCAAATTTCCTGTTAAAAATGCAAAATTGAAAGGGTTTAGATTTCAAACCTAAAGACGGAAACTGGGGGATAAATTTCAAAACCCACCACTCTCAAACAAACCTCGGATTCTAAGCACTCAATTGCCTGAATTGCTTCGTGAATATGAGTTGTGGCTGTTTTCTTCGTTGATTGCTTTTTAATTTTTCAACATATCTGAATTTTTTTACCTGAAGACCATTGATAAATTTAAAGCCGGGCTTCATCAGCATGATTTCCAGAATCCAAGATTCCAGACTATTGTTTGACGTCTTGGATTCACCGCATCTGGAATATGACGCCTATCTAGTAGTACATCCAAATAATCCAAAAAAGGATTTTTGGACTTAAAGGTTTCCGGAATTTTCAATCGTACTAAGAAAACGAAGAAAAAAGGAAAAGAGAAAAAAAACAAGGAAAAACGAAAAAGATTATGTAAATCCTATTGATTATCCTCTTATAGTAAAAATCGATGCTTGATGGTACGCGTGCGGCGGTAGCCGCGCGCGCAAAAAAATTTTTTTTGAGCATTTAGTAAAAACAGACGTGATTTAGTAAATTTTTCCTCTCAGATTTAGTAAATTCTTCCAGGCCAGGGTGGCAACCCTGCTTGTTATAAGCTGCAAACTTCACAAATTTCATCAAAAGAAGGATTGCTAACTGGATACATTTTATTTCAAAGGGATATATTATCATATGCGGGGACATAAAAGTGGAAATAGTGACAGATTTTGTTCATTTATGATATTAAACGGTACATTTCCCAACTGAATTTATATTTTGGTAAAAAAAAACATGTCACTTTTCAGCAAAGTAGTGCTTTTTCTTGGAATATATTTTTGTGAGCATACAGGTTTTGCTAGTATGTAAAGAATTTTACATTCCCCCTTCCTCTCTGGCAACATAAAATGTTGAAGGAGAGAGAATAAAAACATTCTGCAGCAAAAGATGTTGCGGAAAAGTTGTTAGTAAATGAATATTATTTACCATAGTTTTACGATATTTGCCCCTTCCCTACTCCAGCAGGGTTGGCAACTTTATGTTCCAAGAACGTGTCCCCTAAGCCTCCGAAAATGAGGTATTTTTTCAAAAATACGTCCATCTTTAGATCTTATTAAAAACGAGGTCATTTTTATACCAGTTGTATTATTGACCAAAAGACGTTTTGTAAACCTCTTTCAAAGCGCCCATTTAACATCAAATGTAATGTAAAGGAAAAGCATCTATAACATGTTCATACAAAATGACTTAGTGTGAAAGCACGAAACTCATATTAACTAATAAATTCCTTACTTTAAAGAAAATCCTTTTCATACATGTCTGGCGAAACCTGGATGCTAAAAAAACAAAAAAAAAATCCGAGAAAAAGGAATACTCTGGTGAAAACTGACACTTTTATACCAAAATATGTATCCAGTTTTGGAATTCATGTCAAAAAATTACAGAATGTGTCCTTTTTTTGTTCTTTTATGTCCCAAATTTCTAAAACGTGTCACTTCTTTGATATTTTATCTCATTGTTTCCCGGCACATGGGAATGTGTTCTTTTGACATAAAATGTGTCCAGTTGGCAACTCTGCTTACGGATATATGTCTTATGCTTTAAATAAATGTTTTTCACACAATTTCAGGCATACCTCCACATTCAGGGAGTATGCCACATCAGTACCTTAATTTCCATTAGAGATCCCTTGGCCCACAAAATTACGTGTGTAAGTTTTAAAACTTCCAGGAAAATGAATTTTCACCCTTTTTCAGACCCCTCTTGTCAATCAAGCAATATTATTTCTTTTCGATTTCTTCTTATACTTTGGGGTCTCCTGGCTCAAGGACTTAGGGATATAACTTTCAAGTCGATTAAAAAAAAAAGTTTTTTGGCCCCATTTTTAGGTGAAAGAGTTTTTTTTCTCATGCACTAGTGTCCCCATGGCTCAGGAAATTAAAGATGTAAATTTCAAAATTTTTTTTAGTTTTACTCGTCTTAGGTTGTAATATCGCTCTTTACTTTTCTTAGGAGAACTTTTTTCGGACAGACTTTTTTTAATGAATGAAAATAAATTGTGGACGAGAGAGAATACTGCCCAGATCAGTTTTTCTAGCCTCAGAAGCCAATTTTAATAACAAATATCACATGTCTAACGGCTGTTCACTTTTTTGTTTATTTATTGCTTTTTATGCGGGAAAAACAAGGATCTAAAAAAGTCATTGAACTTGATAAAGATGGAAACCTAAGCAGATGGCTGATATGAATGTGAAGCTTTTATAATTATTCATATTTTTCAATTTGTGCATATGTGAAAGTGTAAAAATGAAGGAAAGTCCTTGCCATGTGTCATCTATGATGTACTTACTTGATTTTGACAGGAACCAGACGGAGCTTCGTACCGCCCAGTAAACCTGACTTGGGAATACTCCCGACGAAAATTTCCCCATGTCGGCGGCAGCCTATTGAAATGACGATTTTTAATGCGTATGTTTTGTCATAATTCCAACATTTTTTTTTTTTTTTTTTTTTTTTTTGATTACCCGGTTTTGTTACCAAATCTTCAAACTCGTGAACCGATTTTGACCGAACTCTTTAAGAAGGCCGGTGCTGTAATTTGTGACAATTTGGGGGCATCAATTTTACGTCTATGCCTATTAGAATACTCGCCAGACTCATAATAAAACGCCTAACATCAGTCCTACACTCCCACCTCAAGAAAGAGCAACACGTGTTCCGAGTGGTAGGTTTTTGTTCTGATTTTATTTTGATTCTAAGACTAAGGGTGGACGAGTTTAGAGAAAGGAACAGAAAGGCTTTGATTTTCCTCAGTGATTTGTAAAAGGGGCTTGGTTGTATCTGACCGAGATACATTATAAAATATTTTGGAATATTACGGAGTACCTGATAATAGTCTAGATAATAATGACGCTTTTAAAAATAATCAACGCTGCGCATGCACTAAAAACTGGGAATGAGCTACTTTAAGGTAGTATCAGGCGTCAGACAAGGATGTGTCCTATCCCTGCTCTTATTTGTCATTTTAATGGAGACTATTCTGCTGTGGTCTTCAATCTTTGAATAGAATATTAGTGGCCAACAAATTTCTGATATTGACTACGGAGATAACGTTCTTCTTTTTGAGAAGCCAAACTATGGCTACAGCTGCTACTAGTGCTATTAGATAGACACCATAGATGACAAGGCTGGGAGATTAGGACTTGCTGTGAACGTCAGTAAGGTATTAAGCAAGGCCACTTCTAATTCTCCGCTGATAATAAAACACCAACCCAGAGTAATTGAACAGGTCAAGGAGTTTTAGTAACAATGGAGTTAGAATTAAATATAATGGTGAAATGTCCAACGAGATCAAGAGAAGAATCTGGCAAGTGACATCGACAGTTAACAAGGTAAAACATGTCTGGTGAAGTAGTAAATACTCTGTGCGCCTAAAGCTCTGCCTCCTGAGCAGTAATGTGCTTCTTATACTCCTCTATGCTAGCGAGTGTTTGAAAATAAACTTCCTACTGAAGAAGCGTGTCCCAACATTTTAGAAAACACTTACCTTGGAATAAACCTGAATATTTGTCACCAAGACGAAAGTCTTTGCTTAAGGGTACACATACAGAGGAGAACTATAGGCTCCAGAGAACTACCCAGTTACAACAAATTACCTTAAATGCTACTGGAATTCAGAATTTTTTACATTTAACGGTCTATTCTACTATATGATATAAAAAAATATCGAAACGCTGTCTATCTCATATTGTGTATTTTGAAATTGTTACGACTGTCTAATTCGATAAAAAGAAAAACCTTTGTTTGCTAAATCAGGTCAAACTACTAAAAGACAGCCATGTTTTAAGTTACTGTACTGAATAATCCTTATTTAAAACCTAATAATTATAATTCGAGTTAAATTACTAACTGCTTCAAAGACAAACATGCACAAACCCACAGATGCTCCTTTAGTACAATAATTAGGAAGCATGTAAAAAGTCTATAATTTGAAATTTTATTGCCACAAATACTCAATAAAAAAGGTGATGGATTGAACAGGTCAGGTTATTGCACCCATGCTCTCAGAAAGATAAAGGAATGGGTGCTTATGTATTATACCGCCAACACTCAAGAAGTCAAGTTAGGTTAATCCTAAGGGAAAATACAAAAACATGATGAAAATACAATACTTTACAAAAAAATTTGGGCTATGTATTTGCACATTTGTGGGGGGGGGGGGGAAACCTAACCCCCCTAATGTGTAAATATATAGCCCAAATTATTTGATTCCAATAGTAGAAGGCTATCTTATACTCCGAACAGCACCACGTGGTTTATGGTTTTCTCAGTGAGAATGAAAAAACAGGAATTTTCTCACTTGGAAAAACATGAATTTTGTCAAATTTATGTCTGTTTTTATGGTTTTTGTCAGTGAGAATTTGAAAAACATGAATTTTCTCACTTGAAAAACATGAATTTTGACACATTTATGTCTGTTTTATGGTTTTCTCAGTGAGAATGAAAAAACAGGAACTTTCTCACTTGGAAAACCATAAACCACGTGGTCCTGTCACGAGTAGCACCTGTGAACTTGATTTACATAATCGCTAGGGGAAATTATTGATTCACGAAGGGGGAATTAGGAAACATTAAGGCTTCTTTAATCTTTAGACCTGTCACGAGTAGCACCTGTGAACTTGATTTACATAATCGCTAGGGGACATTATTGATTCACGAAGGGGAGAATTAAGAAACATTAAGGCTTCTTTAATCTTAGGTCTGAGGGATAAACGTTCTTTAGGACAGAGAGAAAAATTAATATTCTATTTTCAAATAGGGCTTCATTGATCTTTAGTGTCAGGAATCATAATTGACATCACATGTTATCTTGGAATTATGCGGGAGTCTAAAGAGATAGAAATTCTATTTTTAAATACGGCTTCACGGAGCTTTAAGTCGGAGAGGTAAATTGATATTCTAACGAAACCCTAATAGTTTAGCTAGGAAAATTTATGAGATGAAGAGATTAACGTAGGAAAGGGTTTCCTAGAAATTTGAAATGCGTTAGCGCACAGATGACATACAAAAGGAACACGCTGAAATTACGTTTAGGGATTATTTGGGCGAAACGGTTTTATCCATTTTATGGGATTATTTCGGCGAGACCGTTAGAGACATTTTGAAAGAAGATTTTAGAAAGGGTTTTAGAAGAGGTTTTGAGTGTGGTCGTTATAATACACAAGTTCCATTTGAACAGTGTTGTGAGGTCCTCTACCCCAACCCCAAAGGATTCCGCTCCCCCCCCACAACCCCGAAGGAAGCCCCCGGTCCTCAAAGGCCCCCCAAGCTCCCATAGAGCCCCAACCCCCCAAACGCCCTCCTCAGACCCTCAAAGACCCTCCTCTGGTCCTCAAAGGCCCCCCGGACCCCCAAAGGGTACCCCGGACCCCAAAGGGCACCCCAGACCACAAAGGGCACCCCGGACCCCAAAGGCCCTCCCCCGGTCCTCAAAGGGCTCCCCCCTGGCCCCAAAGGGCCCCCTCCCTCTTCCTCCCTCCTCCCCCTTCCCCTCCCCTCCTCCTCCTCCTCCTCCCCTCCTCCTCCCCCTCCTCCCTCCTCCTCCCACCTCCCCTCCCCTCATCCCTCCTCCTCCTCCTCCCACCTCCCCCCCTCCCTCCCCTATTTTTTATACTTTTTTTGTGCATTGAGACACAGAAGGGACATCCCTCCCCCAAGGGTCCCCCAAACACCCTCCCCGGGCCCCCCCCAAAGAGTTACCCTCTCCATTTTTTTTTTTATAATTTTTTATTGCTTTATTATATCTTTTATGAAAAAGTTCTATTAATAATGTCATTCCTAAACCCATTTTCCAACCTCAAAGAGTCCCCACCCCAATTTGTAAATACTTTCTTGAATTTTTTAACATGGTATTTTTTTAACTTTTTTACGTATCTTAAAATGACATGAAATATGGTTACGGCTCTACCAATCATACTCTGCGCTTGTTCATGGACACGACGTGGCTTTCCCACTGGTACTCTATGGCCGGTTATCGACACTACCTAGTTTATTGCATGCATTAAATCAGTATTTTTTACGCAGTGGAACGATAAACACACAATTCATATCTGTAAAAAAGTGAGGATGAATTATTCGACGAACGTATGTGCACATGAAAAAATCATTGTCGTATTGAATGCTGACAAGGAGAAATACCTGAACTATGAAACGAGTGCAAGCGGTAACACTATTGGAAATGTATGCATGCGTTGTGATGACAGTGAGAAGTTAGATTTCTTTGGAGTCTCCAAGAATTTCAATCGTGTAAACGGTGGATATTCAAGAGTATCATTACCAGAGAAATTAGTGCTCAAAGAGAATGCAAACTTAAAAATAATTGTTGATGATCGGGGACAACTCCTTGCTACGGCTTCTGGTAACACATTACCTGTTAATAAATCCTATCATCATCTTTCCGGTATTAGTATTTTAAAGAGAACAAGAAGAAGACAAGCATACTCCTGCACCAACATCATAAATCATATCTTGTCAATGTGTCAAAACTGCCATCTATGTAAAAATAATGTGACAATAGACAGTGAAATCGCAGGCAGAATAAAAAGGACATTAGCAGACAATATCATCAATGAATATAAAGATGAATTGACGGAAAGTGACGCGCAAGTGAACTAATAATGTGTAATAATGTATTTAACGTATTTTTATATTAATATTCTACATGTCATTATTTCATTAAAAATATTTTATGCATTATTTTGTTAAGTGTTCATTATTTTTAGGGTTTGACAGAACGTTAACGTTCAGAATATCTATTAAAAAGGTCAGAGATGAAAGAAAAAGAATTTTTAGAGATAGAGATGCTACTAGCAGACTCAATTTTTCACGGAAGATAAAAAAGTTCAATTTCTCGTTGGAATTTTATCAAAGAACACAATTCATTTCTAATTTCTACAGAGAAAATAAAAATCTTCCACTTCAGTTCTTTATTTCACAAAGACATAAAGAAATTTAAAGTTCAATTCTAAATTTTTCGGTGGAAGATAGAAAAAGTAATACCATACTTGTGAATATTTTCATGGCAGATAAAAAGTTCTAGTTCAAATATAAATTTTCTCACCGAAGTGAAGAAAAATTCAAGTTCTCTACTGAATTTTACTAAAGAACACGCTTCAATTCTAATGTCCACAGAGAAAACAAAAATCTTCCACTTCAGTTCTTTATTTCACAAAGACATAAAGAACTTTAAAGTTCAATTCTAATTTTTCGGTGTCAGATAGGAAAAGTTATGCTCTGAGTTTGATTATTTTCTATGAAGGTAAAAAGTTCTATTTCATTTTTAAATTTTCTCAACGAAGTGAAGAAAAGTTCAAGTTCTCTTCGGAATTTTACCAAAGAACACACTTTAATTCTAATTTCTCCAGAGAAAGCTAAAATCTTCCACTTCAGTTTTTTATTTCACAAAGAGATAAAGAAATTTAAAGTACAATTCTAATTTTTCGGTTGGAAGATAGAAAAAGTAATACCATATTTATGAATATTCTCATTGAAGATAAAAAGTTATAATTCAATTTAAAATTTTCTCAACAAAGTGAAGAAAAGTTCCAGTTCTCTTCGGAATTTTACCAAAGAACGCACTTCAATTCTAATTTCGACAGAGAAAAAAAAAATCTTTCACTTCAGTTCTTTATTTCACAAAGACATGAAGAAATTTAAAGTTCAATTTTAATTTTTAGGTTGGTAGATAGGAAAAACACTACCCTACTTGTGAATATTTTCACGGAAGATAAAAAGTTCTAGTTCAATTTAAAATTTTCTCAATGAAGTCAAGGAAAGTTCAAGTTCTCTTCGGAATTTTACCAAAGAACACGCTACAATTCTAATTTCTCCAGAGAAAACAAAAATCTTTCACTTCATTTCTTTATTTCACAATGACATAAAGAAATTTAAAAAGTTCTATTCTAATTTTTAGGTTGGAAGATAGAAAAAGTAATACCATACTTGTGAATATTTTCATGGAAGATACAAAGTTATAATTCAATTTAAAATTTTCTCAACAAAGTGAAGAAAAATTCCAGTTCTCTTCTGAATTTTACCAATGAATGCACTTCAATTCTAATTTCGACAGTGAAAACAAAAATCTTCCACTTCAGTTCTTTATTTCACAAAGACATAAAGAAAATTTAAAGTTCTATTCTAATTTTTCGGTGGTAGATAGGAAAAGCAATACCGTACTTGTGAATATTTTCACGGAAGATAAAAAGTTCTAGTTTATTTTAAAATTTTCTCAACGAAGTCAAGGAAAGTTCAAGTTCTCTTCGGAATTTTACCAAAGAACACGCTACAATTCTACGTTCTCCAGAGAAAACAAAAATCTTGCACTTCAGTTCTTTATTTCACAAAGACATAAAGAAATTTAAAGTTCTATTCTAATTTTTCGGTTGGAAGATAGAAAAAGTAATACCATACTTGTGAATATTTTCATGGAAGATAAAAAGTTCTAGTTCAATTTAAAATTTTCTCAACGAAGTCAAGGAAAATTCAAGTTCTCTTCTGAATTTTACCAAAGAACAAACTTCAATTCTAATTTCGCCAGAGAAAACAAAAATCTTCCACTGGAGTTGTTTATTTCACAAAGACATAAATAAATTTAAAGTTCAATTCTAAATTTTTTTCGTTTGAAGATAGAAAAAGAAATACAATACTTATGATTATTTTCATGGAAAATAAAAAGTTCTAGTTTAATTTAAAATCTTCTAAACGAAGTGAAGAAAAGTTCAAGTTCTCTTCTTAGCTTTACCAAAGAACACGCTTCAATTCTAATTTCCCCCAGAGAAAACAAATCTTCCACGCCATTTTTAAGTTAACCAAGACATGAAAAATTTAAAGTTCAATTCTAATTTTTCTGTGACAGATAGGAAAAGTTATACTATGATTTTTATTATTTTATATGAATGTAAAAAGTTCTATTTCATTTTTAATTTTCTCAACGAAGTGAAGAAAAGTTCAAGTTCTCGTCTGAATTTTATCAAAGAACACACTTTAATTCTAAGTTCTCAGAGAAAACAAAAATCTTACGCTTCAGTTGTTTATTTCACAATGACCTAAAGAAATTTAAAGTTCAATTCTAAATTTTTCGGTGGTATATAGTAAAATCAAGACCGTACTTGCGAAATATTTTCACTTAATATAAAAAGTTATATTTAAATTTTAAATTTTATCAACGAAGTCAATAAAATTTAAAGTTTTCACTTATGAATTTTACCAAATAACACGATATAAATATAATATATCAATAGACAAAAAAAATATTAAACTTCAGTTCTATATTTCACAAAGACATAAAGAAATTTAAAAGCTCAATTCTAATTTTTCGCTGGTAGATAGGAAAAGCAATACCATACTTGTGAATATTTTCATGGAAGATAAAAAGTTCTAATTCAATTTAAAATTTTCTCAACGAAGTCAAGGAAAGTTCAAGTTCTCTTCGGAATTTTACCAAAGAACACACTACAATTCTAATTTCTCCAGAGAAAACAAAAATCTTACACTTCAGTTCTTTATTTCACAAAGACATAAAGAAATTTAAAGTTCAATTATAATTTTTCGGTTGGAAGATAGAAAAAGCAATACCATACTTGTGAATATTTTCACGGAAAATAAAAAGTTCTAGTTTAATTTAAAATTTTCTCAACAAAGTGAAGAAAAATTCAAGTTCTCTTCTGAATTTTACCAAAGAACGCATTTCAATTATAATTTCGACAGAGAAAACATAAATCTTCCACGTCATTTTTTAAGTTCACCAAGAGATAAAGAAATTTAAAGTTCAATTCTAATTTTTCGGTGACGGATAGGAAAAGTTATACTATGATTTTGATTATTTTCTATGAAGGTAAAAAGTTCTAGTTCATTTTTAATTTTCTCAACGAAGTGAAGAAAAGTTCAAGTTCTCTTCGGAATTTTACCAAAGAACACACTTTAATTCTAATTTCTCCAGAGAAAACAAAAATCTTCCGCTTCAATTGTTTATTTCACAAAGACATAAAGAAATTTAAAGTTCAATTCTAAATTTTTCAGTGGTAGATAGGAAAAGCAATACCGTACTTGTGAAATATTTTCACGGACGATAAAAAGTTCTAGTTCAATTTAAAATTTTCTCAATGAAGTCATGGAAAGTTCAAGTTTTCTACTGAATTTTACCAAATAACACAATACAATTCTAATTTCTCCAGAGAAAATAAAAATCTTCCACATAAGTTCTTTATTTCACAATGACATAAAGAAATTTAAAGTTCAATTCTAAATTTTTTGGTGGCAGATAGAAAAAGTAATACCACACTTGTGAATATTTTCCCGGGAGATAAACAGTTCTATTACAATTTTAAATTTTCGCAACTAAGTGAATACAATTTCAAGGTATCATCTGAATTTTTACCCAACAACGCACGACAAATCTCAGTTCGCAAGAGCCAGTAAAAATACTAAAATTCATTACTTTATTTCTCAAAAACATAATAAAATGTACAGTTCATTGCTAAATTTTTCGATGGAAGATAGAAAAAGTAATACCATACATGTGAATATTTTCCCGGAAGATAAAAGTTACAGTTCAATTTAAAATTTTCTCAATGAAGTGAAGAAAAGTTCAAGTTCTCCTCTGAACTCTACCAAAGAACACACTTCAATTCTAATTTCTCCAGAGAAAACAAAATCTTCCACTTCAGTTCTTTATTTCACAAAGGCATAAAGAAATTTAAAGTTCATTTCTAAATTTTTCGGTGAGAGATAGAAAAATTAATATCATACTCGTGAATATTTTCACAGAAGATAAATACCATACAGGTGAATATTTCCCCGGAATATAAAAAGTTCTAGTTCAATTTTTAATTTGCTCAACGAAGTCAAGGAAAGTTCAAGGTCTCTACTGAATTTTACCAAAGAACACGCTTCAATTCTAATTTCCCCAGAGAAAACAAAAATCTTCCACTTCAGTTCTTTATTTCACAAAGACATAAAGAAATTTAAAGTTCAATTCTAATTTTTCGGTGGAATATAGAAAAAGTAATACCATACTTGCGAATATTTTCACAGAAGATAAATACCATACATGTAAATATTTTCCCGGAAGATAAAAAGTTCTAGTTCAATTTTAAATTTTCACAACGAAGTGAAGAAAAGCTCAAGTTCTCTTCTGAATTTTCTTAAAGAAGTGAAAAAAGTTTGCCCAATTCTGAATTTTACCAATGAAAATGAAAAAGCTCCCACTTCAGTTCTTAATTTCTCAAACTAGGTTGAGTTAGGTTAGGTTAGCCCACGTACGCGTCACTTAGGTTAGCTTAGGTTAGGTGAGAGACAGGCAAAAAGTTAGGTGTATGATTAGGTTAGGTTAGGTTAGATTAAGTTAGCTTAGGTTAGATTAAGTTAGGTTAGGTTAAGTTAGGTTAGGCTAGGTTAGCCTACGTACGCGCGCGTACGTAGGCTAACCTAGCCTAACCTAACTTAACCTAACCTAACTTAATCTAACCTAAGCTAACTTAATCTAACCTAACCTAATCATACACCTAACTTTTTGCCTGTCTCTCACCTAACCTAAGCTAACCTAAGTGACGCGTACGTGGGCCAACCTAACCTAACTTAACCTAGTTTGTGAAATTCAGAACTGAAGTGGGAGCTTTTTCATTTTCATTGGTAAAATTCAGAATTGGGCAAACTTTTTTCACTTCTTTAAGAAAATTCAGAAGAGAACTTGAGCTTTTCTTCACTTCGTTGTGAAAATTTAAAATTGAACTAGAACTTTTTATCTTCCGGGAAAATATTTACATGTATGGTATTTATCTTCTGGGAAAATATTCGCAAGTATGTTATTACTTTTTCTATCTTCCACCGAAAAATTAGAATTGAACTTTAAATTTCTTTATGTCTTTGTGAAATAAAGAAGTGAAGTGGAAGATTTTTGTTGTGTCTGGAGAAATTAGAATTGAAACTTGTTCTTTGGTAAAATTCAGTCGAGAACTTGAACTTTCCTTTACTTCGGTGAGCAAATTTAAAATTGAACTAGAACTTTTATCTTCCGGGAAAATATTCACCTGTATTGTATTTATCTTTGGAAAAAATATTCATGAGTATGGTATTAATTTTCCTATCTTTCACCAAAAAATTTAGAAATGAACTTTAAATTTCTTTATGCCATTGTGAAGTAAAGAACTGAAGTGGAAGATTTTGTTTTCTCTGGAGACCTTATAATTGAAGTGTGTTCTTTGGTAGAGTTCAGAGGAGAACTTGAACTTTTCTTCACTTCATTGAGAAAATTTTAAATTGAACTGTAACTTTTTATCTTCCGTGAAAATATTCACAAGTAGTTTATTACTTTTTCTATCATCCACCGAAAAAATTATAATTGAACTTTAAATATCTTTATGTACTTGTGAAATAAAGAAGTTAATTGGAAGATTTTTATTTTATCTGGTGAACTGAGACTTGAATTGCTTTCTTTGGTGAAATTAAGAATAGAACTTGAATTTTTATTCACTTCGTTGAAAAAATTTTAAATTGAACTAGAACTTTTTATCTTCCGGGAAAATATTCACAAGTGTGGTATTACTTTTTCTCTCTGCCACCGAAAAATATAGAATTGAACTTTATATTTCATTATGTCATTGTGAAATAAAGAACTTATGTGGAAGATTTTTATTTTCTCTGGAGAAATTAGAGTTGTATTGTGTTCTTTGGTAAAATTCAGTAGAAAACTTGAACTTTCCATGACTTCATTGAGAAAATTTTAAATTGAACTAGAACTTTTTATCGTCCGTGAAAATATTTCACAAGTATGGTATTGCTTTTCCTATCTACCACTGAAAAATTTAGAATTTAACTTTAAATTTCTTTATGTCTTTGTGAAATAAACAACTGAAGCGGAAGATTTTTGTTTTCTCTGGAGAAATTAGAATTAAAGTGAGTTCTTTGGTAAAATTCAGAAGAGAACTTGAACTTTTCTTCACTTCGTTGAGAAAATTAAAAATGAACTAGAACTTTTTACCTTCATAGAAAATAATGAAAATCATAGTATAACTTTTCCTATCTGTCACCAAAAAATTAGAATTGAACTTTAAATTTCTTTATCTCTTGGTGAACTTAAAAATTACGTGGAAGATTTATGTTTTACCTGTCGAAATTAGAATTGAAATGCGTTCTTGGGTAAAATTCAGAAGAGAACTTGAATTTTTCTTCACTTTGTTGAGAAAATTTTAAATTAAACTAGAAGTTTTTATTTTAAATTAAAATATTCACAAGTATGGTATTGCTTTTTCTATCTTCCAACCGAAAAATAAGAATTGAACTTTAAATTTCTTTATGTCTTTGTGAAATAAAGAACTGAAGTTGAAGATTTTTGTTTTCTCTGGAGAAATTAGAATTGTAGTGTGTTCTTTGGTAAAATTCCGAAGAGAACTTGAACTTTCCTTGACTTCGTTGAGAAAATTTTAAATTGAATTAGAACTTTTTATCTTCCATGAAAATATTGACAAGTATGGTATTGCTTTTCCTATCTACCACCGAAAAATTAGAATTGAGCTTTAAATTTCTTTATGTCTTTGTGAAATAAAGAACTGAAGTGGAAGATTTTTGTTTTCTCTGGAGAAATTAGAATTGTAGCGTGTTATTTGGTAAAATTCAGAAGAGAAAACTCGAACTTTTCTTGACTTCATTGAGAAAATTTTAAATTGAACTAGAACTTTTTATCGTTCGTGAAAATATTTCACAAGTACGGTATTGCTTTTCCTATCTACCATCGAAAAATTTAGAATTGAACTTTAAATTTATTTGTGTCTTTGTGAAATAAACAACTGAAGCGGAAGATTTTTGCTTTCTCTGGAGAAATTAGAATTAAAGTGTGTTCTTTGGTAAAATTCATAAGAGAACTTGAACTTTTCTTCACTTCGTTGAGAAAATTAAAAATTAACTAGAAATTTTTAAATTAATATAAAAAAAATAAAATCAAATTATAACTTTTCATATATGCCAACGAAAAATTAGAATTGAACTTTAAATTTTTCATGTCTTGGTGAACTTAAAAATGGCGAGGAAGATTTTTGTTTTCTCTGGGGAAATTAGAATTGAAGCGTGTTCTTTGGTAAAGCTCAGAAGAGAACTTGAACTTTTCTTCACTTCGTTGAGAAAATTTTAAATTAAACTAGAACTTTTTATTTTCCGTGAAAATAATCATAAGTATGGTATTGCTTTTTCTATCTTCCATCGAAAAAAATTTAGAATTGAACTTTAAATTTCTTTATGTCTTTTTGAAATAAACAACTCAAGTGGAAGATTTTTGTTTTCTCTGGCGAAATTAGAATTGAAGTTTGTTCTTTGGTAAAATTCAGAAGAGAACTTGAATTTTCCTTGACTTCGTTGAGAAAATTTTAAATTGAACTAGAACTTTTTTATCTTCCATGAAAATATTCACAAGTATGGTATTACTTTTTCTATCTTCCAACCGAAAAATTAGAATAGAACTTTAAATTTCTTTATGTCTTTGTGAAATAAAGAACTGAAGTGAAAGATTTTTGTTTTCTCTGGAGAAATTAGAATTGTAGCGTGTTCTTTGGTAAAATTCCGAAGAGAACTTGAACTTTCCTTGACTTCGTTGAGAAAATTTAAAAATAAACTAGAACTTTTTTATCTTCCGTGAAAATATTCACAAGTAGGGTATTGCTTTTCCTATCTACCACCGAAAAATTAGAATAGAACTTTAAATTTCTTTATGTCTTTGTGAAATAAAGAACTGAAGTGGAAGATTTTTGTTTTCACTGTCGAAATTAGAATTGAAGTGAATTCATTGGTAAAATTCAGAAGAGAACTGGAATTTTTCTTCACTTTGTTGAGAAAATTTTAAATTGAATTAGAACTTTTTATCTTCCATGAAAATATTCACAAGCATGGTATTACTTTTTCTATCTTACAACCGAAAAATTAGAATAGAACTTTAAATTTCTTTATGTCTTTGTGAAATAAAGAACTGAAGTGAAAGATTTTTGTTTTCTCTGGAGAAATTAGAATTGTAGCGTGTTCTTTGGTAAAATTCAGTAGAGAACTTGAACTTTCCTTGACTTCGTTGAGAAAATTTTAAATTGAACTAGAACTTTTTATCTTCCGTGAAAATATTCACAAGTAGGGTATTGCTTTTCCTATCTACCACCGAAAAATTAGAATAGAACTTTAAATTTCTTTATGTCTTTGTGAAATAAATAACTGAAGTGGAAGATTTTTGTTTTCTCTGTCGAAATTAGAATTGAAGTGCGTTCTTTGGTAAAATTCAGAAGAGAACTGGAATTTTTCTTCACTTTGTTGAGAAAATTTTAAATTGAATTAGAACTTTTTATCTTCCATGAAAATATTCATAATTATGGTATTACTTTTTCTATCTTCCAACAGAAAAATTAGAATTTTACTTTAAATTTCTTTATCTCTTTGTGAAATAAAGAACTGAAGTGGAAGATTTTAGCTTTCTCTGTAGAAATTAGAATTAAAGTGTGTTCTTTGGTAAAATTCCGAAGAGAACTTGAACTTTTCTTCACTTCGTTGAGAAAATTTAAAAATGAACTAGAACTTTTTACCTTCATAGAAAATAATCAAACTCATAGCATAACTTTTCCTATCTGACACCGAAAAATTAGAATTGAACTTTAAATTTCTTCATGTCTTTGTGAAATAAAGAACTGAAGTGGAAGATTTTTGTTTTCTCTGTGGAAATTAGAATTGAAGCGTGTTCTTTGGTAAAGTTCAGAAGAGAACTTGAATTTTTCTTCACTTCGTTGAGAAAATTTTAAATTGAACTAGAACTTTTTATCTTCCATGAAAATATTCACAAGTATGTTATTACTTTTTCTATCTTCCACCGAAAAATTTAGAATTGAACTTTAAATTTCTTTATGTCTTTGTGAAATAAAGAACTGATGTGGAAGATTTTTATTTTCTCTGTAGAAATTAGAAATGAATTGTGTTCTTTGATAAAATTCCGACGAGAACTTGAACTTTTTTATCTTCCGTGAAAAATTGAGTCTGCTAGTAGCATCTCTATCTCTAAAAATTCTTTTTCTTTCATCTCTGACCTTTTTAATAGATATTCTGAACGTTAACGGTCTGTCAAACCCTAAAAATAATGAACACTTAACAAAATAATGCATAAAATATTTTTAATGAAATGATGACATGTAGAATATTAATATAAAAATACGTTAAATACATTATTACACATTATTAGTACACTTGTGCTTCACTTTCCGTCAATTCATCTTTATATTCATTGATGATATTGTCTGCTAATGTCCTTTTTATTCTGCCTGCGATTTCACTGTCTATTGTCACATTATTTTTACATAGATGGCAGTTTTGACACATTGACAAGATATGATTTATGATGTTGGTGCAGGAGTATGCTTGTCTTCTTCTTGTTCTCTTTAAAATACTAATACCGGAAAGAGAATGATAGGATTTATCAACAGGTAATGTGTTACCAGAAGCCGTAGCAAGGAGTTGTCCCCGATCATCGACAATTATTTTTAAGTTTGCATTCTCTTTGAGCACTAATTTCTCTGGTAATGATACTCTTGAATATCCACCGTTTACACGATTGAAATTCTTGGGGACTCCAACGAAATCTAACTTCTCGCTGTCATGACAACGCATGCATACATCTCCAATAGTGTTACCGCTTGCACTCGTTTCATAGTTCAGGTATTTCTCCTTGTCAGCATTCAATACGACAATGATTTTTTCATGTGCACATACGTTCGTCAAATAATTCATCCTCACTTTTTTACAGATATGAATTGTGTGTTTATCGTTCCACTGCGTAAAAAATACTGATTTAATGCATGCAATAAACTAGGTAGTGTCGATAACCGGCCATGGAGTACCAGTGGGAAAGCCACATCGTGTCCATGAACAAGCGCAGAGTATGATTGGTAGAGCCGTAACCATATTTCATGTCATTTTAAGATACGTAAAAAAGTTAAAAAAATACCATGTTAAAAAATTCAAGAAAGTATTTACAAATTGGGGAGGGGACTATTTGAGGTTGGAAAATGGGTTTAGGAATTACATTATGAATAGAACTTGTTCAGAAAAGATATAATCAAGCCATAAAAAAGTATTAAAAAAAAAATGGAGAGGGGAACTTTTTGGGGGGGGGGCCCGGGGAGGGTGTTTGGGGGACCCTTGGGGGAGGGATGTCCCTTCTGTGTCTCAATGCACAAAAAAAGTATAAAAAATAGGGGAGGGGAGGGGGGAGGTGGGAGGAGGAGGAGGAGGGATGAGGGGAGGGGAGGTGGGAGGAGGGAGGAGGAGGAGGGGAGGAGGAGGAGGAGGAGGGGAGGGGAAGGGGGAGGAGGGAGGAAGAGGGAGGGGGGCCCTTTGGGGCCAGGGGGGGCCCTTTGAGGACCGGGGGGAGGGCCTTTGGGGTCCGGGGTGCCCTTTGTGGTCCGGGGTGCCCTTTGGGGTCCGGGGTACCCTTTGGGGGTCCGGGGGCCCTTTGAGGACCAGAGGAGGGTCTTTGAGGGTCTGAGGAGGGCGTTTGGGGGGTTGGGGCTCTATGGGAGCTTGGGGGGCCTTTGCGGACCGGGGGCTTCCTTGGGGGTGGGGGGGGGGCCTCGTAATCCTTTGGGGTTGGGGTAGAGGACCTCACAACACTGTTCAAATGGAACTTGTGTATTATAACGACCACACTCAAAACCTCTTCTAAAACCCTTTCTAAAATCTTCTTTCAAAATGTCTCTAACGGTCTCGCCGAAATAATCCCATAAAATGGATAAAACCGTTTCGCCCAAATAATCCCTAAACGTAATTTCAGCGTGTTCCTTTTGTATGGCATCTGTGCGCTAACGCATTTCAAATTTCTAGGAAACCCTTTCCTACGTTAATCTCTTCATCTCATAAATTTTCCTAGCTAAACTATTAGGGTTTCGTTAGAATATCAATTTACCTCTCCGACTTAAAGCTCCGTGAAGCCGTATTTAAAAATATAATTTCTATCTCTTTAGACTCCTGCATAATTCCAAGATAACAAGTGATGTTAATTATAATTCCTGACACTAAAGATCAATGAAGCCCTATTTGAAAATAGAATATTAATTTTTCTCTCTGTCCTAAAGAATGTTTATCCCTCAGACCTAAGATTAAAGAAGCCTTAATGTTTCTTAATTCTCCCCTTCGTGAATCAATAATTTCCCCTAGCGATTATGTAAATCAAGTTCACAGGTGCTACTCGTGACAGGCCAAAAGATTAAAGAATCCTAAATGTTTCATAATTCACTCTTCGTGAATCAATAATTTCCCATAGCGATTATGTAAATCAAGTTCACAGGTGCTACTCGTGACAGGACCACGTGGTTTATGGTTTTCCAAGTGAGAAAGTTCCTGTTTTTTAATTCTCACTGAGAAAACCATAAAACAGACATGAATGTGTCAAAATTCATGGTTTTTCAAGTGAGAAAGTCCCTGTTTTTAAAATTCTCACTTGAAAAACAATAAAAACAGAAATAAATGTTAGAAAATTCATGGTTTTCCAAGTGAGAAAAATTCTTTTTTTTCATTCTCACTGAGAAAACCATAAACCACGTGGTGCTGTTCGGAGTATAAGATAGCCTTCTACTTCCAATGTATTCTGTCACCCGCCAGTTGTTTTCTGCTGAGCGTAAGCTAATTGTTTCTTAATACGGACAGATAAAATCGGTTTGTCCAGGAGTTTTACGCAGCGTAAACTTGAGTGTTGACGGTATAATACATAAGTACTTAGGAATGATCCTGCCTTTGAGATTGGTCTAAAGGCCCTCCTCCCTAATAAACTTGAATAATTCGGGCAGAGAACCGAGTCTGTTTGCACCTTCCCCTTCCCGGCCTTAAAAAATTCTCCAGCCCCTTGACATTAGAACCTATTCATATCAATGAATTATTTGTAAAGACTGAAAATTATCTGATATTCGGAAGATTTTCAGGATATTGAGATTTGAAATGTGACGAACCAAAAAATAAAATAAAATTAATCTTGGAGTTGAAAAACAGTAGAAGAAATTTCGAGAAAACGCTGGATTGTTGATTCTTGGAATAGCCATTAGAATTCTCAATTAGAGTTTTCCCTTTTCCCGAGAGTTTGTGCATTTAGATGCTTGTATTCTTACTTCGTCCTTTACAACATCACGCTAAATTGAAAAGAAGAGAGTAATGTACAGGTGAAAACGAAAATAAAGTATCTGATGTTCGAAGATGTTTCAAATATTACAAATGTGGACTATGACAAACCACAAAAAACGGTGAAGCCATTTTAGAGTATTTGAAACCGTATATTCAAGATATTAGCATTGAATTACAGGCTTTAGGGATTGCCGCTATATATTTTCATTTAAGAATTTTATGTTGTCCCGAGAGTTTAGGATTTTAATATTTTTCGCCCCGATCCTTGACAATGTGAAACAAAGATGAAAACATAGAAGTTAAGATGAACAAAATAGATAATCAGTCAAAATAAATGTAAACAACAGAAATAAATGTTCAGTTCAATTTAAATGTGACTTCTTGGATAAAATTTAGAAGCCCATTGTTCAAGCCTAAAATGTTTTGGCATATCTCGTTTTTTTTACTTTTTTATTACTCGTTTTTTTTTACTCGTTTTTTTACTAGTATTTGGGTTGATAGAAAAGGAGTGTATTTTCAATATCATGAAGTGAAAATATACCTTAAAATGTTTTTATACAACAATAGAAAGTAATTTCTAATAAACTCAAGAAAGTAGTTCTGGAAATAAGAAATAGCAAAACGTCGGCAAATGCAGGAAAGGTCAGATAAAAAAATTAAAATAAAAATCATGTAGAACAAATCAGGGCATTGGCCTAATGACACTGCCCGCCACCCCTAGATTCACTTCTTTGGGGAGGAGAGATGGCCAGTGTTACCAACGCTTTAAAATAAACTGTACTGGTTTTCTGACTAAAAGTGTACGGCGAAAAATTACTTTGTACCATCTGAACAGCAGGTTAAAAATTTTATATAACATGGAGAAAATTTTCAATAGATTAAAAGTTGAACATATATCTGAGTCAGAAAGGAGCAACTAAAATCCAAATGTAACGGTAAATTTGTATTGTACCGAAAATTTCCAATTGTGCCATATTGAACCAATACCTCTAAATTGTACCAAAAACGGCACAGATGTACCGTGCTGGCAAGTCTAGAGCTGACTATGGTGTTAATATCACACGTTTTCATTTTCTGTCTTTTTTGGATCGACCGATTCATAGGCTAGAAATGAGTATTTCCCCCCCCCCTCCAAATATTCTCATAGAAGAAAATGAAAAATAAACTCTACCAAAGCCATTTGTGAACCCCGTCCCCCTTGGAAACAACACTGAGAGTGTGGGACTAGATTGTACTGTAACAATCGAGATTTATTTTGAAAAAGTAAACATTTTTATGAAGAAGTTCAGAGGTAATGTATAGTAGAGACATCTACCATACCACCAGAAAATGCTAAGACTATAGTTGCCTAGTCTTCAGTCCAGACGCGATACAACTGACCTAATAAATACATTCCGTATTGTTAGTAACTCTGATAATACCACTCCAACTTACTTCTTCACTCTTACAGAATACATTAGTACCCGTCAACACCAACACAAAATATACCCACCATGTCCACAGAAAAGATTAGGCCAAAACTCTTTATCTAGCCGAATGTGGAAGACTTGGAACACACTTCCATCGGAAACAGTTGCGACTATCGCGGTCCAATCTTTCAAAAGTAAGTTAGCCCCTACGGATTTCCATACTAGGTCTTATCACGACCCGTTTTGAGAACATTCTCTATTTTGTATTAGTTGCTTTTGTGACCTGTATGTTTTCATAGTGTGTTTCAGTGTCGTCAAAAATTGTTATAACGTTTAGTGTGACAAGCTTGGTAAAGCTTACCGCATTTTGGAATAAATTAATGAATAAATATACATTTGCACCCGTTTGCAACATTTTTGACGCTATTAGGGACCATTTAGCGAACTGGAATACGGCATTTTTATAACACTGCTCCATGCAATTGCTTCCCAACTGATGATACACAGTCAGAAGATCTAATAAAAAAAAAAAACTGTCCAAATTGATTTGTATTGTCTGTCTGAAGCGTCAAATGTATGCGAAACATTTGCGAAAAATAATAACCTACTTAGAAAAAATATATAAAGTTAAAGAGAGCGAGACAAAACGGAAAGTAAAAACTAACAATGGCTTCAGTAGTCAGTGTGAAAACAATTAAAGTCAATTAAAAGATTAAACCACATTTCCTCTTTATTAAAAATAACGCTCAATTGTTATTTAATCGTATTGATGAGTTGGACATAGTAGGAATAATAGCGCCAGTATGTCAGAAGTACAATTGGTTCCCATATGTTTTTCAATTACTTACTTCCTATGAGTTCTTTTTTTATTGTACTATTTTTGAAATGAGGAAATGCGTGATTTATGTCTTCATGTTATGTGGTGTACTTTTTTTCAGAATTTGGTAAGAGTGAAAGTTGAACTAAAATGGGCTTCCGACGTTGTTGTGTCAGATGTTAAACCTAACTTTTTGGTGATGTTTTGAATGGTTTATCGTGGCTACTGGACTATATTTACAAAATTTGGTAAGAATTTGTTTTTTTTTCACTTTTTCAGGGTGTTAAAAAGCCTCTCTTCTATGCGTGAAGGTAATCAGGATGATCTTTATGTCGTATTTCTACTCTAATTTCAATCTTTTTTGTATTAATCCAAGATTTGAGGTTGACAATCCAAAATGACTATGCAATAATATAGAAAAAATAATGGAACCCCTTTCCCTACCCCTTTTTTGCCTGAATTAAAAATGTAAAATTTCATCTAATATTATTAGCTTTAACCCTTTTTAGGTGGATTTTGAATGGCTGATGCATGATGGTGGATTATATTTGCAAAATTTGGTAAGAGCCATATTTTTATCAGAGCTATTATCCTCGTTTTAATGGTTTTCGGTTCATTTATCACGATGGATTATATTTACAAAATTCTGTAGGATTTATTTTTGCAATTTTGCAGCCTGTAATAACCATCTTTCCTGTGGATTTTTATGTCTTTGGAGAAAATTTAACAACAAATTTGTAATTCGTTTTTCTCAGAAAAATTGTACCAAAATTATTAAATTTGAAACGCAGCTGGAGCAAACTGTTAGCTTTTTTCAACTTTTGGAGAGATTGTAATACGTTGGTGGGGATTGGGCTAATATGATTAAGTAACGCAACTAACGAGTAGGTAAAAATGAAAAAATGCAAATGTGCTTTTCTAATTGAAGAGGAACAGGGTAGAGTAGAGAAGGTGTAGTAAATAAAACAAAACTCTTGCCTAGAGATATAAAAAAGGCGTATGGAATAGCACAAAACAAAACTATATTTTTTCTGCAAAGTAATATGAAAAAAAATTATTTTACATTGTTTTCGATAATTAGTAAAAATGAATTATACTCTATACTAAACTCTATTATAAGCTAAGTCTTGCATAACAGTGTTTTCATAAAAAACAAAATGTGTATATGGAATCTCCTTTTGCTTTTTCATTAGTTTGAATAAAGAATTTATTCTACTACAACTTGTAACTTATCACGAAACCAAGGCCAACACAGCTGTGTTGGCCTTTTTCTGATGAATGATCCGTCTAAATATATAATAGAGCAAATGAAGGTACTTGTATGATATAACGACCACAGCTATATTATACAACTACCTATGTTAAGAAAATAATTCTTACTTCATAATATGCAGAATACTCAGAGTTAACACATTTTGTATGCAGCCCCGTAATAATTTACCCCCAAACCCCCTGATTTGCAAATATATAATTATTTGGGCTATATATTTGTACATTAGGGGGGTTTGGGGGTAAAGTGTAGCAAGGATGCATGCAAAATGTGTTAATTATGATTATTCTACATATTATGAAGTAAGGATTGTTTTCTTAACATGGGTACTTGCTGTGGTCGATGCATCATACAATTACCAAAATGAAAAATTAACTAAAACAATTTATGAGCAATCATTATTCAGTCAATAGGTTCTCTTCAATATGTCAGGTTACAGTTCTAAGCTCCCTCTTCCCATTCAATTATGTTTTGGCAGTGATGCTAATGCCAGAAATCGGTGAACTTTCACAGAAAATCCAGAGAAAAGAAAAGATATAAATTGTTTCAATACTGCATGATAAAAAAGATTATTTTTGCGTAATTTTGAACTTAACCTTTGAACTGAAGAGAAAGTAAAAGGTAATAAAATGTATAAATTGCCTGTTCAATATAATGAAGTATGTTCTTTCACAGAATTGAAAAGTTTTCAACGTACCATTGGCAAATTTCATGGTCAAATTTGTTTTTAATTGATAGAAAATAAATGGGTCTTAAAGTATAATGTGTTTGAAAGTAATTATTTAAATAAATAAATGCAATTGAAAAAAAACTTGACTTCCTTGGCGAATCTTGTTTAGTCAGAAGAACAGAAAAAAAAACTTTTTTTTTATTTCATGTATTTTTCTTCGTCGTTAAAGGCTTCCGGGTATGAAGCTAAAATTTCATTTCAGCTCGGATCTAATAATTAATTTTGCATTAATAACTTCTATTTTGTTTTCACTGTTTTAATTTTTTTTTTTTTACCTGGTAATAATTGATATTTAGATACTTGTGTATTATACGCCCCTCAATTAAGTTTACGCAAAATTAGAGAACAAACCAGTTCTTCCTTAGTTTCTTCGTTACTTTAGAAACAAATTTGGGATATATATTTGCACATTGGAGGAGGGTAAATTTTTCCTTCCTCGAGTAATTCGCTAACTAAAATATGAATGTACCGAGGGGACTGGTCCGCAATTCCGATGGTAGCGATTGTATTTGGAAAGAGAATTTAATAGAAAATATATTTGTGTAATTATCGGTTATATAATAAACACTCGAAAAGTGAAATTCGGTCAATTCTAATGAAATAAAACAAAATATGATGAAAATATTATAGTTTAAAAAAAATTTGGGCTGTATATTTGCACATTAGGGGTGGGGGTAAAGCATAGGGTACATTAAATACGTAACCTAAACAAACCTATTCTAACCAAACCTAACCAAAATACCAACTAAATAGTTAAACAAAATATTGCTATAATTTATTTTCCAATCTAGCCAAAGCTAATTCTCTGGTATAAAGAATTTGCTTGACCAGTTTCATGTGTCATGTTCGCATCATTCACAATCGAAATTCTCGAGAGTTTATTATATAACCGATAAGTAGCTATATTTGTATATTTCTTTTTTTCCCACCTGGTTTACGCCTTAATGCCTGAACTGTTCAAAATTCCAGATAAATCCCGAAAAAGTAAACAAAGCAGCAGACTTTTGCATATAGCCAAGGGCAGCGGCTGCCAATCTACGGCTCCTGAGCTCAAGTTCAAGTTCTTTATTAATCAATAAAAAATGTTTTACAAAATCATCAAATTAATGACCCAAAGTGAGAAAAACTCGTGTGTGGGTTTATATACACTCAACAATAAATAAATAATACTATCTCCAGATACTAGAATAAAAAGATTGCTCTTCAACTCTCCGTATGGTAAAAACAAACAAAACCCGAATAAAATCAAAATAACCAAATAAATACTGTGAAATGAGGAGCATCCACCCCAGAAAATAAATCAAATCAATAATTACTGATTAAGTGATTCTTTAATCTAATTTTATTATTAACCAACGAATTATACAAATCTACAAACTGTAAAAATTATTCCAATTATATATAATACTATGCCTTGGTGAAAAATGGGATCTTTCAGATTTTATTAAAGCCTGATGGACTACAGAACTGCCACGGGTCCAATATGCATGCAAAACCTGATTATCATCCTGAAAAAAATGTATTATGCAAATAAAAATACTTAGGCAAAAACCTTGAACGTGTTTAATCATATAAAGAACAGAAGGGAAAAGATCCAGTGGAAGGATATTTAAAATTTGATACATACTTTTCGTTGACGATTTACCAGGGCAAGAAAACGGGCTAGGCAGGCAATTTTTCAATAGACGCAGAGCTTTATTTTGTTGCCTCTGAAGAGGAAGAATATGAGTTAAAAGTATTCAAAAAAAGAATGGGACAGTAACTTATATATGAATGCACTAGAGAATGATAAAGAGATTTCAGGGCAAAAAACGGCAGAACAAATTTCAGATGATTCATTGTTCCAATATTTCTTGCCAGTTTCATTCGAAGATAAATTGCATGGCTTTTAAATGACAAACTTGAATTCAGTATTATCCCGAATATTTAATATCATCAACTCTTTCAATTTCAATGGGTAGGCCTTGAATATTAATCATCATAATTTCTGGTGTAGTTTTCCCAGTACGAGCGAAGATGATGAATTTTGCCTTAGTACAATTAATAGTCAATTTATTTCTCGAAAACCATAAGATAAGATTCCAACCTAGGCTTCAAAGATCTAGAGTCGGGGCTGCTGACATTGCATGCCGTGTCATCGGCGAATAATGTGTTAAGGCCAATATCTTTGATGCTATTATTGATATCATTAACATAGATAAGAAATTTTAGTGGACCCAAAATAGAGCCTTGTGGGACTGTAACTGACTGAGATTGAGATACTGATGAGGAAGAAGTATCGCCTCCGTCTACATACTGATTTCGGGTTCTTAGGTAAGACATTACTAAGTCAGTAACTGGGCCTCTTATGACGCAGTTATCAAGTTTAGTATGCAATATTTTATGGGAAATCGTATCAATGCCTTTTTAATGTCAATAAAAATTGTAGCAGGAATATCACCTTTGTCGAGGGCGTCATGAACAAACTGAGTCATTGCCATAATAGCATGTTCAGTAGAGTGAGACTTCCGGAACCCAAACTGCATCGGACTAAAAAATTTAGATTTCATTAAAAAGCTGACTATACGGTTATATTGACACTTTTAGAGCAACTTCCCAAATGTAGACAGGATTGGAATCGGCAGATAGTTTGTTGGGTTCTTCGGGTCTCCTCCATTATGCTAAAAGATAATTCTTGCGTACTTGAAACAAGAAGGAAATCTTCCGGTTTTAAAACAGAGGTTGAACACATGGAAAAGCGGGATTACAATATTTGGTGCTATGCACTTAATCAGATTAGTAGATGACCAATCAGTCCCTTTCGATGATCCATTGTTTAAAAGCTTTGTTGTAAGTAAAAGTTCATCTGGGGTTACAGGAGTAAGAAAAATGGAGCAATTGTGAGACGGGGGTAGATATGATTGAAAGTCCTCTCCAGTTTCATTATCCAGATGACGGGCCAGGTTGTTTCCAGCAGTTGACGCGGTTTCCTCGCCAATTTTTGCAAAGTGTATGTTTAATGCATTGACAACTTCTACTTTCCCTGTAGCAAGTTTAGTTCCATCTTCTGCTATTAATTCACCAGGAAGATCAGGGGTCTTATGCTTTCCTAAGCACTTATTAATTATTTCCCATGTCTTCTTGGGGGACCCTTCTGCTTCAACAAATGCTTCGGCGAAGTAATGACTTTATTCTGATCTTAAATTTTTGTTAAACAATTTTGTAGCTGAAAAATTCAGCTAATTTAACTTCAGATGGATGCATTAAGTATGCCTTATATAATAGATTCTTATTTTTTATCGATACCAGCAATCCAGGAGATATCCAAGGCTTAATCAGCTTTATACTATTTCTTCTTGATATTTGGCGGAGAGGGAAAGCATTATTGAAACAACGTTTAAACTGATTCACAAAAAATTCAGCAGCAAAATCAGGGTCCGAAGACTCTAAACAAGAAGAAAAATCATTTGAAAAAAGCAATACTTAAAGTTTTCTTAAGCAGTTTCTATTAGTCATTCTCATTTTTCTTTTAGTAGGCCTATTCAGCTCTGTAATCAAGTGAAGGTCGGTCACAAGCATCAAATGGTCTGAAAAATCTTCAATAACCACATCAATAGACTATTGTTCCAGATTCGTAAACAGATTATTAATAAGGGAAGCATAATATTTCGTTATACTTGTTTGGGCCCCACAAGCTGACAAGAGACCACCGGACAGGCAAACTGATAACAAGTCAGCCCCGTCAGAAGAGATTCCGTGAAAATTACAACTTGAATTATTAGAATGATATAAATCAATATTAAAGTCACCCATGATAACTATTTTTAGATACTTTTTCGAAGCAATAAGCACAAAATCATCAAGAAGTTCCATGAATTTTGAAGCAGGGGAACTTGGAGGCCGGTAAAAAACACAACACAAAATTTTCATACCATTTACATCTATTTTAACTGCCAAAAATTCAAACGGCATTTCAAGATATGTCAAAGCAAGGCTCTTGAGGAACTCTTCGCCACTCTTCGCCATTTCACTATCAAAATGAGCCACCAAATTCGAAAAAAACACGTTAAAACTTCTCTTCACGAACGCTTCACCATGAATAACAGAGAAGCGTATGTAGTCCACCCAATTCATATCCAAATTTTGACCCCATCGTATTTGGAAGGTTTTTTTTCCAAAAAAATAGATCAGGCTGGACAAAAAAGTTTATGATGAATTATGGGTTTGATTAAATTTTTGGTGTTTGATTATATATTTTAACCAAATGTAATGGTTACAAAGTTAATACATACGTTTTTACGGATAATATTTAACACCCATCATTGGATTTTTTACACTCCTAAAATCTTATATGACTCCCGGAACTAAAAAGGTTGCTAGCCACTATTGTATGACTGTTTCTAACCCAATATAGGTGTACTGGGTTGCGCTTGTGAGGTCAACGATTAGCAAATTTGAAAAGAGTGTAAAAGGCCACAACGAGTCGTATGTTACTCTTTTAGCTTACAAATTAATCGAGAAATGGAAGAATTTAACAGTACTGTTTCAGTTTATATTTAGGGTAAAAAGAGCCAAGAATTTCCAAGGGATTAATTCCGCGGTACTCACGACTGTTATCGGTACTAAGGATTTCTTTGCCATTTACAAGAAAATTTTTTTTACTCATTTTTATTAATTTGAGCCATATTGCAGCCTTTAACTTTTTTTTAAACCGATTGTCGTTTTTACCGCCAAATGTGTATGTCGCAATACTGTCCTATACACCTCTAAAAAACCATCGGTACAGCAAACGCTAAGTAAAAAAAACATCAAATGTGTTTCGGGCCATATTGAGGAGCAATGATCAATTAGCTGTCCCTATAATAATATCTTAAATGAGTATAGAAGCAGTGGTGGTTCTAGCCCCGGACAGGGGGAGCAACTACCCCTCTCCCAGTTTTCTGAGATTTTGTCTTAAATTCCTTTATTATATTATTTTTTATTTTTACACTCCTAAGGCAAAATGACTAAACAAAGTCCTTTAGCCTTAGGAGGCTAAAAATAAAATGTTTTATTTGACTAAAGCAAAAATTCACAATTGTAATTTTTGCATAACTTGCCCTCCCCCCACTTTTATGAGGCCTAAAACCATTACTGAGCTAAAAAAAACTCTTGGGACAAGAAAATGTTCTGGCAAACTACCTTAAAAGATGTGACTATTAATGAGAGAACTAAATAGAATGCAAATTACTAGGAATATTTCCTTATGAAATTTAATGTTTATGCGTTCCCAACCTGTTAAATTGCATTTATGTTTTATAACCAACTAGTAAAACAGCCATCCAGCTGATTTTTCTTCTTGAGTATTTTCTTTCTTGCGGATTGGAGACATTAATTTCCCCGCTCCCCCCAAACATACACTCGAGTAAGCCTCACGTATAAAATTGGTCATCCTTTAACCCACTGACAGCATAAAAAGAAATAATCGCTTAGCTTCATAAAATCGATGCATAGCGTCACACAGTTGTTTTTACATCTATTTGTTTGCTTATATCCCTGGAGCTGAATTTTTGAAAACTTATAAGAAATTCTTGGAACATTTTCTAAGGGTCTGAGAAGGAGAGAGAGAACCACACTTATTTGTAAGCCTTGATTGGCTTTAATTAGTACTTTTGTGTGTGGTGAAACCAGAATGTTCAATACTGAGACTGTGCTGATTTCCGCGTTTATATTTCAAATATATACATTTATTTGTCTACAATTACACTTTAAAGATTAAACTTGTAATTTTAAAAATAAAAAAATAATTTATAAAAAACAGTTATATTTTGGAATTTTTTGACGAATATTTGTAGGCAAAATCATTTTCGAATTAAGAAAAAATGCTCAACATTAGTTGCTCAACTTTCCTGTGAATTTTCACTTAATTTCTTATTTGGTAATATTTTTGTATTTATTTTTCTGAAAAGCTGACATACTCGTCAAGACGATGAATCTTTTTCTAGGGTTCAGCTTAGTGTTGGGTGATAAATTTACTAATCGGTGTATCAGAACAGGTTTTCACTCAGATTAACCTTTGGAATTGCTAGAACCTCTGTAGACTGTAGCGCAGGGTTGCCACCGTCAGTAGCATTTTACTAGATCTAGTAAAATAAAAAAATCTAGTAAATTTAGAGGATCTAGTAAATTTCCCGAAATCTAGTGAAGTCATGGTTTGTAGTAAACAAAACTTTTCTTATTTTCCATGAATTCAGGGAAAAAATTTGGGTCCATTCATTACAAAATCTGATTTCAATTATGTTAGATATTATGGCTACTATTGCTCTCATTTTGCGATTTCGCGTCAACCCTAGCGCTTAAAAATCTCTACTTTTCTCTAGGCTTCTTCTTAATACTCGCTTTGAAAGGCAAACTATTTAAAATCAGGACTGGTATGCCGGCTTAATTTGTTTTCAGAAAATTTTCCCATACTCTGATATTAGCTCCTACGTTTGTTAGTTAGCTTTGTCCCTTTTTAAAGACACTGTTGGAAACGAACGTTTTCCATACTTGCCCAAGTTCTTTCTGACTCTCTGCAGCTTGCCCCATTCAAGTGCTGGAGCAGAGAGACAGTTCTTGATTTTGTCGATCATCAAAACTAAAAACCGGAATAGGCTAAATGTCTCGAGTGTTTCCCTGATAAAAACGAAGCAATTTGTTCTCAGGTCGTCAAGTGGAGTACATGACTGGGTGATCCCCAGCGATATAAATCGGGCTATGAAAAAATGGAAACAAGTAGATCCCTTCATTCAGAATTCGATACTAGTGGATATTTAAATTCGGATGAGGCAGAGGACGATTAAAGCATTTTAAGTGCGACTTTTTTTTTAATTATGACTACATATCTTTCTTCTCACTTTTCAATTTGTAAAACCTCACAAGAAATAAAAATAATAGATCCTATGAACAGAGAAACATTACATAGAGTAATAAAAATAATCTCACCAAACGAATGTCATTGTTAATCACCGTAACCAGTCAATCTTAACCCACTGTGAAGACGGAGACTTTTTACACTCGAGCCATAATTTACTCCCTTTTTGTTTAATACGCGTAAGATGAACCGAAACCGAATCACCCATGTCCTTTCCCTCAGACAATGGCTCATCCCGTAGGAAATTTAGCTTTGGTGGGAGATCGGTGCAAATGCGAATTCCACTACCCTTCAACTAATTCACCTCACTGAGAATCGCCTGAATGCTATGATCTGTGTCTAGCGGTATAAAAACAGGGGCCGGTCGAACACTAGTTTTCCTACTAGTGATGCTTGAACTACTATTTCTCGCAAGGCGATAACACTTGGTAAGAGAAATGTCCTCGGTAACTTGCAATTTGTCAGAAAGAAGAGACTTTACGTTGCTAGTCACTGATTGATTATGCTTTTCAGCAGGCAGACCATGAACAATCAAATTCAACTTTCTTTCTCTCACTTCGATGTCCAAAAGCTTACTCTCCAAATCGCTATTCCGCAATTTTTCTTGCTCTAGATCATTTCGAAGCTTTTTAGATTCCTCTCGTAGATTCGCATTTTCAGCTGATATTTTCCTAACTTCATCTTGAAGGGAAATTATTGAGACAGAAAAACTTTTCTGCTCTGCTAATATTTCATCCAGCAACGCCTGAAGCCGTTTAAGGCTTTTATAGATAGTGTTGTTGTAGAAACTTCAAAAGGGGCTCATTCAACTGGATATTGAGAGGACTAGTGCCCATTTTAATAGTCGAAAATGATTGGAGGATAACTAAACCCCCACTCACGCCCACCATTTTCTCAAACACATCCAATCAAAATTTTCAGATAGCCATTTTGTTAAACGTAGTTCAAAGTTCTGGAAATTAGGTCTTTGAGAATGACAATCCCTCCAGAGCCCTTTTAAGTTATGCCCTGGGGGTATTTAAGATTTAATTGAAAGCTTTGTCGTAGAAACTTGAAAAAGGGCTCATTCCAGTGAAAATGAAAAGGGCTAGTGCCCTCTTTAATAGTCGAAAGCTATTGGAGGGCAACTAAAACCCCTCTCACGCCCACCTTTTCCCCAAACACATCCAATCAAAATTTTGAGATAGCCATTTTGTTCAACGTAGTTGATTTCAAGATATAAATTATGTTTTTGAGGATGACAGTCCCCCTACAGCTCTCAGGGTAAAGGCTTCAAGTTATGCCCTGGGTGCCTATAAACTTTTTATAGAAAGCGTTGACATAGAAACTTCAAAAAGGACTCATTCGATTGAAAATTCAAAGGACTAGTGCTCTTTTTAATAGTCGAAAGAGATCGGGGGCAAATAACCCCCCTCTTAAGTCCACCTTTCCCCAAACACATCCAATCAAAATTTTGAGATTACCATTTTGTTCAACGTAGTTGAGAGTTCTGGAAATTAGGTCTTTCAGGATGACAAACCCCCACAGTCCTCTGGGCAAGGGTTGCAGGTTATGCCCTGGTGGCATATAAGGTTTTTACAGAAAAGGTTTTCGTAGAAACTTCAAAAAGGGCTCATTCAATTTGAAATTCAAAGGGCTAGTGCCCTTTTTAATAATCGAAAGTGATTTGAGGGCAACTAACCCCCCTCTTATGCCAATCTTTTCTCCAAAAACAACCAATCAAAATTTTTAGATAGCCATTTTGTTCAACGTAGTTGAAAGTTTTGGTAATTAGGTTTTTAAGGATGACACCCCATAGCCCTCAGTGCAAGGGTTGTAAGTTATGCCCTGGGGGCATATTAGGTTTTTATAGAAAGTGATGTTGTAGAAACTTCAAAAAGGGCTCATTCGATTGAAAATTGAATGGGCTAGTGTCTTTTTTAATAGTCGAAAGTGATTGAAGGGCAACTAACCCCCCTCTCATGCCCACCATTTCCCCGAACAAATTCAATCAAAATTTTGAGATTTCTATTTTGTTCAACGTAGTTGAAAATTCTGGAAATTAGGTCTTTGAGGATGATAACCCCCCTTAGAGCCCTCAGGGCAAGGGTTGTAAGTTATGCCCTGGGGACCTATAAGGTTTTTTTATAGAAAGTTGTGTCGTAGAAAATTCAAAAAGGGCTCATTTGATTAGAAATTGAAAGGGCTAGTGCCCTTTTTAATAGCCGAAAGGGAATGGAGAGCTACTAACTCCCCTCTCACGCCCACCATATCCCCAAACACATTCAATCAAAGTTTAGATATAATCTTTTTGTTCAACGTCGTTGAAAGTTCTTGAAATTATGTATTTGAGGACGACAAACCCCCCAGAGCCTCCAGGAAAAAGGTTGTAAATTATGTCCTGGGGGCATATAAGGTTTTGATAAATCGCGTTGTCGTAGAAACTTCAAAAGGGGCTTATTCAATTTGAAATTGAGAGGACTAGTGCCCTTTTTAATAGTCGAGTGATTGGAGGGTAACTAACCCCAAGGGCTAGATAGTCGAAAGTGATTGGAAGGCAACTAACACACCTTCCAAGCCCACCATTTCCCCAAACAAATCCAATCAAAATTTTGAGATAACCATTTTGTTCAACGCAGTTGAAAATTTTTGAAATTCTGTCTTTGAGCAGGTGACTCCCCCCACAGTCTTCAGGGCAAGGGTTATAAGCTATGCCTTGGGGACACATAAGGATTTTATTGAAGGCTTTGTCGTAGAAACTTGAAAAGGGGCTCATTCAATTGTAAATTCAAAGGGCTCGTGCCGTGTTTAATAGTCAAAAGTGATTGGAGGGCGACTAACCCCCCTCTCACGCCTACCTTTTCCCTAAATACATCCAATCAAAAAGTTTAGATAGCCATTTTGTTCAACGTAGTTGAAAGTTCTGGAAATTAGGTCTTGTAGGATGACACCCCCCCCCCCCAAAGCCCGCCGGGCAAGGGTTGTAAGTTATGCCCTGGGGGCATATAAGGTTTTTATAGATAGTATTTTCGTAGATGTTTCAAAAAGGGCTCATTCGATTGTAAATTGAAATGGCTAGTGCCCTTTTTAATAGTTAAAAATGATTGGAGGGCAACTAATCCTTTCTCACGCCCACCATTTCCCCAAACAAATGCAATCAAAATTTTGAGATAGCCTTTGAGGCTATCTTAAATATCAAATAAATATGTCTTTGAGGATGAAACCCCCCCCCCCACAACCCTCAGGGCAAGGGTTGTAAGTTATGCCCTGGGGGCATACAAGGTTTTTATAGAAAGTGACGTTGTAGAAACTTCTAAAAGGGCTCATTCGATTGTAAACTGAAAGGGCTAGTTCCCTTTTTAATAGTCGAAAGTGACTGAAGGGCAACTAACCCCCCTCTCACGTCCACCATTTCCCCAAACACATCCAATCAAAGTTTTAAGATAGCCATTTTGTTCAACGTAATTGAAAGTTCTGGAAATTATGTACTTGAGGATGACAAACCCCCCAGAGCCCCCAGGGCGAAGGTTGTAAGTTATGCCCTGGGGGCATATAAGGTTTGTATATATAGCGTTTTCGTAGAAACTTCAAAAGGGGCTTATTCACTTGGAAATTGAGAGTGCTTGTGCCCTTTTTAATATTCCAAAGTGATTGGAAGGTAACTAACCCTCCTCTCACGCCCACCATTTCCCCAAACGCATTCAATCAAAATTTTGAGATAGCCATTTTGTTGAACGTAGTTGTAAGTTCTTCAAATAAGGTCTTTGAGGGTGACAACCCCCCACAGCCCTCAGAGCTAAGGTTGTAAGTTATGCCCTGGGTGCATATTATGTTTTTATAGAAAGTGTTGTCGTAAAAAATTCAGAAAGAGCTCATTCGAATGGTAATTGAAAGGAATCTTGCCCTTTTATTTTTTATGGAAGGTATGGTTGTTTAACTCTAGGAGAGACTAATTATTTTTCCCTGAAAAAGACTATGTCAGCATAAAACGAACAGAAATTAATCAAAAAACTTTTTGCACAAAATAAGTATTTCAAAAAAAAGTAAAGAACTCCAATAAACCAAAAATTAATAAAGATAGAATCAAATAATCTAGCAAGCATACAACTACCACAAATCAGTATCAATAAATGAGTGAAACCCGAAACAAACATAAATTAAAATAAGTCACACTCAAAACGAGCAAAAATTAATATGAGTAGGGTTCTAAACCCTATGCTTTCTAAAAGCCAGAATATAATTTGTACTTTACTGAAAAAAATTCTTTTAAATGTTTTCACTTTTATAACTTTAAGAAATCAAAAATTAATTAAGATTTTAAGGAATAAATATCAGCATATGTTTATTAAACTGACAATGCTCATTTTTTCAGTAAATTCATTTGAATTTTTTTAAACGACCTATTTGCCACCCTATCGGAACCTGGGTTCTTACTATTTCATCGTCCTTTTATTAACAACCGCTGTCACTAATTCTTCCTCACAAAATAAACCTTTCTTCAATTCTGAAGTGTCACAAAATTTTTCAGTCTATTCCATATCTTTTGCTGTAACTTTGCCATGCTTTAGCACTTGCTCAAAATGTTCTGCCCATCCCTCTTTGACATCTTCCTTATACTAACTGTAGAACGTTCCTATCTTTAACTGGGACAAGTCCAGATTTACTATTCCTCAATTTTTAACATGGTACTACAATATTTTACTTTTATGCCGTCCGATTGCATCTTCTAGACCTTCAGCAATTTATCCAAGGCCTCCATTTCAGACCTCCTTAATTCACAATTTAATGCTTTTTCCACTCTTCTTATATTTATTTTATTTTCATATAAACCTTTCCCTTAAATAATTCTTTTGCAAACCCCAACTCCTTTCTACTAAGCATTAAGAGTTGTTACTATTATTCCTAACTGCATTTTCAGCTTTCCTCCCTATGACACTTTCAGCGACTTCACAAAGTAGGGCCATATTACTGAAATTGCTCCATCCATCTCCAACCTTATCAAATTTTAGACTCTTCATTTTTGTATTTATCGGTTCCTGGAAAGTTTTTCACAAATTCTCATTCAGGATTCTATGAACGCCATTGCCCCCAGAACTTCGTTACCCTTCCTAGATTTCAGATATAGACTAACCCTAGAGACTACTACATGGTACAGGAAGATTTTTAACATGAATAAATTCATTCCTATATACCTAAGCATCTTGTATCAATCCTGTCAGTCTTCAGTTTACGGTAACATAATAAGGTTAGCTGGCTCACCATCATGTAAATACCATGTTGTTTATCGGCTCTTTTATGACCGTTGCAAACATACAATTTTGAATGATGGATCTTTTCTGCTTAATATTCACTGATGGATGGCAGAAAAACCTGAAAATGGTCGGAAATTTACAAATATCGTTTATGACATCGATATCTATGTTTCGATATCAATATTTGGTCCAATATATCGAACATCGCTCAACACTAACTCAGCTATCCTACTAAACTTTCCCAGTCAATTTTGCCACGTAAAATCACCAAAAGACAAATTAGTGGTGAAAATCTTTAGCATACTCAATGCGTCCATATCTATCAAGTAAAATAATTAGGATAGTGGTAATAATGCAGTGACGGTTCTAGGCCCAGGCAGGGGGGCAGCTGCCCCTCTCCAGCTTTTCTGACATTATTTTTTTTTTACTTTCCTATTAAGGTTCTTAATTGGCCACAAAATTATTTTTGTATATCTTGCCCCCCCCCCCTCAGTATATGAGCCCTAAAACCGTTTCTGTAATGAAGCTAGTGTTCCTAGAAGTTTCTTTAAAATGAAGTTAATCTCAAAAAATTGAAACAGTAGAATCTTAATCAAGAAACTTCACGAAGGGGGGGGGGGGGGTGCGTAACCTCCCAAGATCCCCTAAGCTATACGATTTTTAAGTAGTATCCATACATGTTAAGCAATCCAACTAACTATTTCACTGTGTTGATGTTTTTGATCCGTCTCCAGAAAAAATCGAACCTCCTTATCTGCTGAAATGCAATATTAGGGTCTTATTCACAAAAGTATAAGTGTTGAGAGTTTTGAGATGAAGTTGAATTCAACTGTCTTTAAAAGAACAGCATTTGACTCCCCATAAATTTGACCGTATAAACCTGACATCATATTTCCTCACTTTCATTATTTGAACCTAATGGAATATAGTTGTGTATCTACTTATGTCAGTTCAAAAGCTATCGGAAATTTCGTTATATTGACCTGAAATTGAAAAATGGTCTGGAGAAGATATAGTCTGGATATTTATGAAGTCTGGGAATTTAAATACATTAAGAGGAATATCCATGATTAAAATAAATTGTCCAAAGTCAGAATTTCAACTCTGAGATTAGAATGCTCTACCCTCTCTGTGCAGCCTGTAAATAACGCACAGAACGATTCATCATACTGCTTGGCAAAAACTTACCTTGAAATCACATTCGTGATCACAAAAACACCCACACAATAAAATTCAATTTAATGAATGACATAAATGCCATACGCTCTTTTGTTGTAATAGCCACTGGGACCCCGCAAATTTATATTGTACAGGGCACCAGAAGATCTAGGGGCGCCACTGCATTTCACAACTCCTTCATTCATACTTTAATGACTGGCTTTCTTACTTCCATTGAGTTCAATTATTATCGCAAGATCTATCATATAAAAATTTGTTATTCTTACCAAGCTTAGAGTCCTTTTCTTTTCTAATATTCCTGGCTATTTTTCTAACTTTCTTCCCTATGATACATTCTACTACTGCGTCATCTATTTTCTTTGCATAACGAAAAGCTAACAAACTCTCACAACATCAAGAAAAAGGGAAAATTATAATGCAAACGATAATTTGCGAAAAGTTTCATCGCTTGTTGTTGTTTGTTTGTTGTTTGTTTGTAGCACTCCTGGGCAAGCTGCCCATTGTGCACGTCTCCATGATTTCATCAGAGCCTTTAGGGATGAAAGGTATTCCACGTCAAAATTTCGGCTGTCCAGCGGTTGTTCTGTCATGACCGAGGGCCAAATAAGTTTCATCGCTTAATAGTTCTGATCATCATATATAGTTTTCTCTTGTTTCGTAATTGAACTAAGAGCCTATAGATGGTATTGGTTATCAAAGCAATGCTTCCACTATCCCCTATTTCTTTGAAATTTCCCTGAAAGAAAACCGGGTTCTCGAAAATCTTACAGAAAACTGAGATCCATAAGCACAAGAATATTAACATGAAGTACAATTGTTAATTTTCATTATATTTTTGTGGAGGAAAATACTGTTTTTTAAGAAATGTCGGTATAGTGACAGCACTATATAAAATATCCACGGACTAGTTGGCTACGGACAAGCTTTATTTTACTTTTATTATTTATATTATTGTACTTTATTTGATTTTTAATAGTCACCAGTGATTCAGATGTTTCTCAAAAACTACTTTTTTTTTAGAAATTCTTATACAAAAATCAGGAAAACATGAAGCCACGTAGAACTGAATCAATGCGAGATGTGCTGTTGCGCGCTAATACTATTAGTTCGAGCCCATCAAATAGTATCAACGCAAATACTGGCAAAAACCCTCAGTCAGTTTCTGCTTTAAGTAGTGGTTTGAACTTTGCTGGTGTTACTTGGAAATCAGTAAAAACTGCCAATTATGAAGTGGAGCTTCTCCAAAAGGAGCGTGGCCAATATTTTCCTGCCAAGTTGGCATTGGCGTTTGGCATGGCAAAAGTATTGATGGGGTTATTATTTATTGCCTTTGGAGTCCTGGCAATTTTTGAAAAGGCGACATATTCACAACTTGGGTCAGGTAAGAACAATTTGATTACATTTTTATTGTGTTGACATAAGGATGTTTATATTAAGGATTAAATTGTTAATTCGGCTATAATTCACAACACTCAGCACACATAACATATACTCAAGGGATAATTTGGGGATTACAGTAATTCAAAAATTGTGAGCACTGAATGGTCATGTTTGACTATGCCCTAAATAATCAATTAATCATATCGAAGATTTAGAACAGAACAGGTGCGAATGCAGTGACGTAATTTCGTCAAAATCCTTTGGGGGGGGGGGGACAAAGTTGAAGCCAATTTTTCAAAATCAAGTGAAAATGCCAGTGACACTGAAAGATGAGCCATATAGCACCATAAAGGCAAAGATTTACTAAGGAAAACTAACCAGCCTCTGTGGAGGCTTGAATTATGCAGGATTATCTTAGTTTTGACAAGATTTTTGAAGAAACTAAATGTTATTTAGGGGGCAAACCAAGTTATGGGAAAGGCAGGTGTCCCCTGTCCCATAGTTAATTACGCCCCTGTACGTAAGCAGTGCGGCTTAGGAGGTTAGGCCCACTGAACCCACATAATGTTTAAAAACTTCGACCAATATTTTTACAGAGGCCACTTCTTATCAAAATATGATGTGCCACTGGACAAAACGCTTTTCTGGCAAGAGAAGTCTTTTTCCAAATATCAACCCCCACCCCCGTAAAAACTAAATGCCTACCATAGCACTGGGAACTATGTTAGGGGGGCGCACGCCCCCCTCGCCCCTTCCCTGGATCCACCACTGTCTGGGGGGTGGTGAAAAAATAAATAAGCTATAATAATAATTGAGCTAAGCTCTACTTTTTCTTACTTACTTCAAACTTAAGTGAAAATATCTAAGTCTGAATAAATGTATCTGAAAAATTTGTTGCTCAATGTTTCCAAAATAAATTTGGCCCGACTATCTCTTGGCCATGAAGTATTTCTATCCCTTCATAAGTTACCTCTAATCCTTTCAACAATGCCGCTGCTCTATTATGCAAACCTTCATATGCCTAGGTTACTTTTTCATGACTATGGTATGATGATATTTCTCCATGATAAGTTGTCCCCTTGACAAGTTTTCTCTATGACGAACTGTCTAACAGTTTTTTATGCTGTTGTCAAGGGCAAGCAATTGAACTTGCACCACAGCAAAAACTACTAAGCTATGTTTTCAGGCAACCCCACATCCAACACGGAGTTGGGCACTTGTTGCACACATAATGTTTTTGTGTTTTTGGCTGGGTTGAACACGAAGAACCTGAAAACAATTTTTGTCGAAGCCAGTATACTTTGAAGGCCCGGTGCTTGAAAACGGGGTCTGAAACGCCACTATTTCAATAAATTAAGAAAAAGCTGATAAAAGTAAATTTGTTAATATACTAAAATTTTGTTTAATTGATTAAATCTGGAGAAGTAAAAATTCTATTTTCCAAAACTTTGGTTTTTAAACTTAGAGTTTTTAGGAGGGGATTCAAAACTGAAACACAGACGCTATACAGGTAGCTTTCCAGCCTAGTCTCTTCCTTAATAAGTTAGTATTCTATGGATTTTTCCTATGGGTTTTGTCAACAGGAAGAATTATATTTAAAGAAATATATTTAAGCAGCTCTTTGCTAGTCACTTAAAAGATTCATTGAAGACATTCTGGGTTTATATATAGTGGCAACTATAAGTATGAATATTGCCTTTCAACGAACAATCGATGTATTTTGCATGAACATCATTTTTATTGTTGACTCGTTGTGATGCCGTGTTGCATGTCTTTTAACGTAGATCTTGTTGTGCTTCGTTTTCGTTCATCATTACCTCAGAGTCTCAGACGTTTTTTTCCATGCCTTTTGCATATAATTTAGTAACAACCAAACATGTTCTGTTGCATGAATCCTTTAAAATATCTAAATATCGCATTAGCATAATTATTGTCTCATTCTTTGGTTTTAAGTCATAGGGTGGCAAATCAGAAATTTCAATTGAAATAAGAAACTCTAGTGCGATTTCAATTCTTTCTTCCTGTTTATCCGTCACTGATGATAAAATAACGCGTTTCTTCATTCTATTGTAATTGTGCTCTGTCTTCTAAAGGCAGATGTCGTTGTGTAACATTTTCCTTGGCAATTCAATTTGAACCTCGCTGTCGCTTGCTGCATGCCTTGCTTTAGCTTTTTTGGAGTCACTCATCATTTTGTATACTTTCGCATCCGTCATAAATACCAAAAACGATAACATGGGGAAAAATGGCGAAGTTTGCTCTATAGATGTATATGGAAATGAGTTCCATATATATATTTCACTTGAAATATATTTTCCAAAATTAAAGCTCTAGACGAGTTTTTCCAAACTCTCGCCTATCCAGATCGTTTTTTCAGGCCAAAAATTTACAGGCAGTATACCAATTGAAAAAAAAATATGGTGGTGTTTTCAACAAAAAAGAATACATCAACAATTACATAAATAAATATAGGCTACAATTATTGCTTGTTTTAAAAAAAGATTATATTTACTAGAATTGATCATACTTGTAAAAACATTTTTTTTTTGTTACTATCTTTGTTTGTATATCTTTGTGTGTCGATCTAAACTCCTTGCCATCTCTTACACCTCGGTATTTATAAATACCCCAATAGATTTGACCTCCATTAGAGTTTAATAGGAGTTCAATAGAGTCTAATTGGACTCCTTAACTCCAATTTGACTTTAGTATCATGTCCAATAGATATCAAAAATGCCCTTCAAGCATTAATCAGCAAAAAAATGCCATCATTAAAAGAAATTGTAATTAAAATTTGCAAATTACGGCTTAAGTAACAATTACGCTTTGTAATTGGGTGAAATCCAAGGCTGAAATCCTTGATATACTTTTGTAGTTCACTAATATAGATCCTTGCAATAACTTAAAGAATGCACATGATTGACGGTAGTCATCCAGTAAAATGAAGTTTAAATCATTGTTTTAATTTTTCGTGTTCTTTACAAAAATTATAGTAGTGGACTCTTAACCCATTTTCCATTTCTCATATATTTCTAACCTTTGCACTGAAGCTCAAATTCTTGGATAAATTGCAACAGTATTCGTAGAAAAGAGTTTCTACCAAGTTTTTCTTTAAGTCGGCACAACTTTAAATACTAGTTTTGGCTCATTTTTGAAACGTCAGTGGCCCAGAAATGTGTCATCTATGACAGTTTCCATGATAAAAATTAAAATTTGTCTTTTCAAAACTGATTGCTAAACTTTGTTTAACTAAAATTGATTTTTATATCGGAAAAGTCTGTCCGTAAAATATCAGGCTCTGAAGGACAAAAGAGCCATGTGGGATCCGAGAAAGGTTATTAACACTATTCTATGAAGTTGGATGTGAAAATCCTGTTTGTCAGTAATTTAGCACTAAAAAAGTACTATATTACTAATTACAACTTTCAAAACAAAATTTTCCTCCATAAGTAGAAAATATTGGATCATCCTGATTAACCAATGAAAACCAAAAAGGGGAATAAAAGAAATAGCTGTCTCGTCTTTTTATAATCATTTACTTCAAAGTTTGTCAAGTAAAAAAACATGAGCCCCAGTTAGTTTGACAGGCATCCCCTTGCGTCCGCAAGACTTGGCTTGAAACTATAGTTGCCATAAATGATTTTATAGGTCTTATTACCTTGCATAGCGAAGTAGGGATATCCTCAGCCTGTAATAAAATCCGCACTAGCCTACTGTATATTAAACTAGCTTTGCTTCATCTTTCAAAAGTACAGAAAGGCTGAAAAAAGTAATTTTTTAACTAAATAATGTCCTTTGCAGTGTCCGAATGACAAACAATGACTAATGACATTCAACATACCAGTAAGATAGAAAAAAATCTTGGACACCGAACACCACTGCCTGGGACGCAAACAGCTCGTGGTAACGAACTGTAAGTAAGGAGCGACCCGGCTCAATAGTAAAAGAAACTCTAAAAAACGGGATTTTGATACCAATAGGTACATCAAAAGATTCAGATTTTCATGATAATGTCAAATATATAAGTTTCATCAAGTTTAGTCTTACCCATCAAAAGTTACGTGCCTGAGAAAAATTTTCGTATTTTCGAGAAAAGGGAGAAACAACCGCTAAAAGTTATAGAACTTTAATAAAAATAACACCATCTGATTCAGCATATCAGAGAACCCTACTTTAGAAGTTTCAAGCTTCTATCTGCAAAAATGTGGAATTTTGTATTTTTTGCCAGAAGAAAGATCACTGATGCGTCTTTATTTGTTTGTTTTTTTCCGAGGGGTGATCGTATTGATACAATAGTCCTAGAGTACCATGAGAAGGCTCATTCGAACGGAAATTAAAAGTTCTAATGCCCTTTTTAAGTGACCAAAAAAAATGGAGGGCAGCTTGGCCCCCTCCCACGCTCATTTTTTTCCCAAAGTCACCCAATCAAAATTTTGAGGTAGCCATTTTGTTCAGCATAGTCGAAAATCTATATACGTAATAAAAACATACGAATATAAAAGTTCGTTACGTAAGTTAATTCATAAGTTACGCCAGAACAAAATTTCGAGAAAGCCATTTAGCCAAAAAAGTAAAATTAATATGCAAATTTAGTTTTAACTATTCATGTACGGTGACCCAAAATCACAACTGCATTAATTCGAAAACGATCAGAAATAAAATAAAAAAACAAGCTTTTCTTTAATTGAAAGTAAGGAGCGACATTAAAACTTAAAACGAACAGAATTTATTCCGTATATGAAATTACTAATGTTTACACAATTGTTTACACTTTCTGATGCTCACTGTCTCGCATTTGCAGATAATTCTCATTTCCGCTTATTCTTGAACCACATACTCCCTTGTTCTCGCTGTGGCATATCTTTCAGCTGCATATTTCTTTGATTTTCCCTTTTGTTTTTGAGTAGTTTTAATTCTTCCTGCAGCTTATCTTCGAACCACATGTTTCTTTGCTCTTTACTTTTGTTTTAGCTCGTTGTAAATGTTGCTGACGCACGTGTTCTGACTGTATATACTTGTTCTTCATCATCGTTTATCATTACTTTAAACATTTTTTATTTTCCCCAGACACCACCAACCCTATGAACAGCTCTGTGTACTGTTACAATTAAGCTAAATTACCTGTTCCTGTTTTGGTCTGACTCCGAGATCCTTCCCCTTGATTGAGTTTTTCAAAACCAACAAAATTCACCCTGTCTACTTGGCTAATTTTGTTGTGATTCCGAAACATTCAGAATGCGAAGTTTCATTACATTTTTCGATAACTTTTCACTCTGATTTCTTGCGTCTAGCATTCAGAAGCCAGAAGCAGATTCTCAGAAAAAAGGTGTCAGGCCAGTCACGGCATTATGCGTATATATTATGTTTATCGCGATAGTAGAATAGACGTTCTACATAGCCTACTTAAAGAATGATGATGAATATATGGGGTGGGGTACCCAAAAATTAAAAAGGGATAACCACAATCAAGACATATTATATTGATATTGTGGTTCGAATATAAAAGAAGATAAATGGACAAATAGATAAAATTTTCAAACACAATTTTTTTTGGGTTTCAAGCGAATTGAATTTCTAGCCCAAAAGTAGCGAGATTTATAACATTATAGCCCAAAAACACGCCTCGCGGGGTTTTAGTAACTTGTCCCGCGAAGCTGAAAATTTTATAGCCCAATTGGCGGGAAATAGCCCAACCTGGCAACACTGCGCGGACGTACCAACGTCAACCCTGGCAGGTTGATTGTAAATTGTAAAACAGACAAACAAAAATTGTTAATTCTCATATGTTTACGATAATTTTTTTCCCTGAATTCATGGAAAATAAAAAAAAAAATTTGTTTACTATAAATCGTGACTTTTTACTAGATTTCAGGAAATTTACTAGATTCTTTTTTTTTTTTTTACTAGATTTAATAAAATCCTACTGACGGTGGCAACCCTGAACCCTGGTCGTATTGAGCCAAACAAATTTAGTTGAATGAAATTATTGCTAGCTGAACCCGAAATCAGAATTATCATCTGTCAAGGCACGTCATGTTTTCAAAAATTGTTTAGTAAAGTATATTAAAAGATGCTTAAAAAAAAGTTTTCGCAAAATATTTATAATAATTTAAGACAAAAATAGTTTCAAACTTTACATCGTAAATCACAAGAAGTGATATGAACAAATTGTTAAAATATACATTTTGCAATAACATGGTTTTATGTGAATTGTTTTCTATAATACCATATTTCAAATTCTAGCACATATAAAGACTTGTAGTAAGTAAAACGCATACAATCAAAATATAACAGCAGAAACAAGGAGCAATTTGGAATTACCATAAAATCCTAATTCCTTTATATGTATATTAAATAAAAAAACATGATTTTTTCAATTGAAAGTGAGGGGCAAGATTAAAACTTAAAACAAACAAAAATTATTACGAATACGACGGGGGTTACTTCCTCCTAAATACCTCGCTCTTTACGCTAAAGTTTGACGTTCCGTTCCAATTATTCAGGAATGTCTCATGAAACACAAGGGCCGTTTAATAAACTTTATAAAGATCAAAAATAACAATCTTTGGCACTGTTCTATTAGCTGTAAACCACGAGAGATAGATGATAAAAGAAACTAATCAAACAGGTTCTTTCAGCGGAGAATTAGATTGCAAACAGTGGCTTCTCACTGTGTTTACAATATTGGAACTTTAGTTTTTTGTGGTTTAGAGGGGGGAAGGGAAAGGTACCTAGTTTAGGTTACGCTTTTAATATATTCTATGCTTTCTCCCCCCCCCCACTCCCATCCCCCTAATATACATATTTGCTTCTAAACTATTATATATCCATCATACTTTGATTTATTTCATTAGGAATAACCAAACTTCACTTCTCAAGTGGCTTACAGCTAATGGAGCAGTACCTAATCTTTTTTTAAAGGGTCCCAAAACTTTAGCGTGAAGAGTGAGCAATCCCCTCATATTCGTAATAATTTCTTTTCTTTTTAAGTTTTAATGTTGCTCCTTCTTTTCTCAGGCTCGTAGATTTTGATAAGTAACACTAAACTTAATGAATCTTATATATTTGGAATCCGCATAATAAGCAAATTCTTTCGATATATTTATTGATGTCAAAATTCCGTTTTTTAAACTGTCGCGGTTACTATCGAGCCACATCGCTGGTTAGGCTACTTACAGTTCGTTGCTACGAACCGCCTGACCGTTCCTCAAAAGTTTCTTCTTCCTTGATTCCATGTGTAAATTAAAACTTAAGTTACTAGCCCCTCAAAACATTTTAAAAGATGTATAGCATGAAAGCACTTATACTTGTAGAATAAACTAATTGGTCCAAGTTATTACTTTAAAGCTACCAATCGCTTTTCTATAATCAACCTTCTATTTGGGGTGCTACTAAATAAAAGAAAAGTAAATCAGTCAATATAATTACGTACCCCGTCATTTCGGGTGACAAAATCTGATTCAAAATTAAACGTTCTTTGCAATTGTATTTTTTTTTTTTTATTGAACAATTTTTGAAAAGCTGACGTGCCTTGAAAGATGGTAACTCTGATTTCAGGTTTCAGCTTGTAATAATTTCATTCATCTAAAAGTGTTTTGGCTTAATATGACTGGGATTGCCACAGTTAGTGATTTTATCCTAAGATTTGGTGATTTCACTACGTCTGCGTTCCAGGCAGTGGTGTTCGTTGTTCAAGATTTTTTTTTTTCTATCTTACTGGTATGCTGTGTCGACATTTCGTTATCTAAACTCAATACAAGTTAGTTGAACATCAAGAAATTATACTCCTATAGTCTTACGAGGGGAAAATGATATTGATATTGGCTATGTCAAATTCCTTTGTCTGGTTTTTGATGATCTAGTTTTCGGAATGGATAGTAATAAAATTATTATGAAAGTAAAGAATACGCTGATACTGTTGAATGAAATACGAAGGTTACAGTTTCGTTTTATGACAAAAAATAAATGGATCCAAATGAGGAAAATAATTTCTTTCAGATAAACCATTTCACACCAAAAATACGCCAGGTCAATTAAAATATACCAAGACCTTAAATTTTCCCGCCAGTCACCATAAAAATACGCCAGATTGGCGGGAAATAATCCAATATGGCAACAGTACTTGAAACTCACAACATATATGAGTTGAATCAATCTAGATGTTGGTTGATCCAAATGTTGTGACGTCGAAGCCTCTGTCCGTGAAGTATGGAGCTCTAGTAACAGTTTGAAACCTCGATGCCAAGTAAGGTGATTCACTCAGGTCTATGAAACGAGCGGGGAAAATTCTATTTTAACTCATTTAATATTAAAATATACAGTTATTTTTTTTAAACAAAGCATTCCTCTTTAAGTTTGTTAAATTAACAGTGGCTCCAAAGTCGGCCACTACAGAAAATCTGTCACTTGTACGCGAGACTTGGGTTGGACCTAGAAAGGAAATAGGTTGAATCAATGTAAATTAATGTAGAGCCAAATTTATTGAAGTCAAGGCTTCTTTCCCTGAAGGCTGAGGCTCCCACAAAGGCAGAAGACCGGCGATAAAAATTAATGACGAATAAATATTTTAAAACTTATAAGTGGGTCAGATATTGGTCGTCAAAAATGTTCTAATTTGCCCAGGCTAGTTTTGCACAAATTTCGTGGAATATACATAATTTGACGTGAAACGTAAATTTGAGTTGAGTCAATTTAGGTTGAGCCAGTGAGTACGGAAGACTAGTTAACATTGGACCTTCGGTAATTTAGCATATAAGATATGGGAAAAAGGAACAGGGCCACTTTTACAGCAGTTCCTGTTGAGTCCATTTGAAAATTTGGAAAAGAATGTAATAATTGAGATTGTCAATCTACATTGTTATATGATTTCAGCTAACATTTGTCTGTAATAACAATTAGTCAAAATTATCTTGTTTTCAAGATTTCTCTTAGCTTTAAGTAAGTAGGTGTAGATAAAACTTGGTAAAATTTTGGCAGGTTCAGTAGACCAGCTAACTCCAGACTGGTACAGCTGACGGGCTTAAGGATTACCCTCCATTAAATTGTCAATTCTTAAAAAAAACAAGAAGGTGACAGTTTCGGGTAAATTATTTAAAAGCCGTAATATATCTCGAAACTTTGTTTTAGTAAACAATACGAAACCATGTCACTAAAAAAAAAAAAAAAAAAAAAAAAAAAGTCAATGTAAGCTCAGCCAGAGTCTACCCACCTTCAAACGGGTGCCGAGAGAAATTGGGGCAAAATACACAGGAAGGGTTGGATGATTTGCCCCTAATCGTGCATTGCACTCCCGGCCAAAGGCAGGTAATTAGGAGATCGGTGCCCGCGCTTTGTCGACCATTGGTCAGCATTCTTTTTTTTCTTTTTTTTTGGAGGTCATTTTAAGGTAAAATTGTAGATCAAGACTTTCCAATGTCTTGGAAAGTAGTTTAGTTACGCAATGAAACTTTTACTCTTGCTGATTTTTCGTAGGCCTACTTTTTAGACCGAAATTGGTGGCTATCTCTTAGTGGTACCAATTTTACCAAGAGGCAAGGGGGTCAGCACTCCATCCTACATTTTGACAATATGTTTCAATTTTTCTTCATTTAAATAAAAAATCGGTAATTATGCATTATGTGGGCACCGCTATAAACTGTATGTGGAATGTCAAACGGGAAATGCTACAGTCACCCGACAAAACCCGTCGAACAGCTATTTGCAAGAACTAAATTGATTGCAAGGCGTTATTTCTCATGGAGTTTACAATGTTTAAACGATTGTTTTTTGGGTTTTAGGGGAGGGAAAAAGGTACTTAGGTTAGGTTAGGTTACGTATATAATATATGCTACTCTTTACCGCTCATCCCCCTAATATGCCAATATATATATAGCCCAATTTTGTTTCTAAACTATTATATATTCATCCTATTTTATTTCATTAGCATTAACCAAACTTGACTTCCTTCGTGGTGCCCGCATAATGCATAAGTACCAAAAAATCTCCCTGTCCCTCTAGTTTTAAACAAAAAAAAAAACCTTTTTGTAGCTTGAACTAAAAGATGGGAAAAGATCTATAAGGGTAATCTATGTTGGTATTTACAAAGTATCTTTGTTTATTTTTTTTTTTAATAGCAAAATATTCTTGTGACAGAACTGTCGGCTCTGCTACAATGTCTCCAGGTTTTTGGTGACCTGAGCTAATATATAGGCTTACTGTCGTAACTGAGAGGATTATATTTTGAAATGTAAGAGCAAAAAACACAAAATTAATAAAGCTGAATACTTCTAGAAATAATCTAATGGATGCTTTGTGTAGAGACTATGATTTTTGACTTTGGTATGACTGCTCTTCCTCTATTCTAACATTTTATTTTCTTCTTGTATATTTTAGTTGGAGATTGATAGGGTATTTGTCCGTATATATTTGTCCTTTTGTTAATTTTGTTGCTTTTCGTTTTTTGTTTACTATCTTTAGTCAAGGAGTATGGGTAACTTACAAGAGTGGGAACTGGCGCTAATGCCAACAACAAAAACTATCAACATCATCTAGTGTTTGGTGACACATAACACTTTTTTCAGTGTAATAATAAGAATAATTAATTTAATCAGTATAACTGGTAAAATTGGAAATTAGAGTAGGCTAGTAATAACTGTCTGATTTCAGTTCCTGAAAGAAAAAAGATTGCAGAGCTTGAAAAGTCACACAGTGTTGCCAAACACTACATGGCACTGATAGTAAGTGCCAGTGCCCACTCTTTTAAGTTACCCATACTCTTTAACATTAAGAAGTAAAACTAACCCGAAAATATTAAGAATGGTCCAAATGAAAGAAAAAAAATTATTACCACTGTCAGTTTTACCAAGAGACTAAATAAGGATGTTTAAAACAAAGTGTTTTTAACTTACTGGCCTTCAGCAATTATTTCAGGCTAATAAACAATTCAACCGTGATTGTTATTAGCGGTTTTCACGGGATTATACATGCAAAAATCATCCAGGCATTTTGTAGCTATATTTCATATGACATCGCTCATTATCAATTTTCTTGTTGTGTCCTTCCATTCTAAAACAGTGAAATGAAAACCTCCTTTGTTTTAGATTTGTCAAATTCACCTATATTATCTCGAACATTTCTTCTGAAACTTCTGAAACTTTTTGTCGAAGGTGTATCTATATTTATTACTACTACCACTACTACTAACAAATCACTGCAGCACCAAGACACCTGAGGCCAATACAGCTACGCATGCCTCTCCTCCATCCCAATCTATTCAAAGCCTCACTCTTTACACCCTCCCAAGAAGTTTTCACTAATTTTACCTTGCTGTAGTGTTGCTATAGAATTGTTTAATTTAATTTTATACCTTCTCAATTTGACTTGAAAATTAAAACATAATATCATTCCCAAAATATTCTTTCTATGCTCTTTGAAAACTTGGATACATTTACTCTCTTTTGATTTATTTAAATTGTAAAAGCAGAAGCAGTAATAGTAGTAACCCCAAAAGTTACAACTTAATATACCCCCAGTCGTTTTCAATATATTGCTGAAGTGTCTTATTGGCAACCATACACACAGTACTTTTGAATTAGTTTTAAAGAAACACTTATTTTTAAATAATGGGTAAATTGCATAATTGTGGGGGTGGACATACGCAATATCTCTAGAGATATGGTTGCTGGATCGTTCTACTATGGTGAATAAAATGGTCGTTTCAAAATTTTGACTGGATGTGCTTGGAAAATGAATGGGCTTGGGAAGAGGGCTGCTTATCCTCCAATCTCTTTTGACTCTTGAAAATGGCACTAGAACTTTTTGACTTAGTTCAACATCCGCCTAATTATTCCTTGAAAGCTTCACCTTAATACTCCTAGCTTGCGCAGTAGTAATAGTTGTAGTAGGATCTGTAGCAGTATCCACATATCACTTTTGGTTTCTTCAACGTCCTCTTCAACACACACTGAAAGTTTAAACTTGATACCGCGAACCGTTCCTGAAGCATTTCTGATATGTCCTCTCAACAACCTGCGTGGGCATAGTTTGTTTCGATTTAGTTCCATGCAGTTTTAATATTTACCTTTGTTTTGCCTTTATACCCTTAGTATTAGTACCAGAAGCAGCAGTAGTAACAGTAGAATTAATAATCGTAGCCTTAGCTTTAGTGGCAGTAGTAGTAGTAAAAATAATAATAATAGTAGCAGTAGTAGTATGAGTAGAAGCAGTAGTAATTGGATGCAAATATTTTCTTTTGGTTAGTTCAACATCCCCCATAACAAACCCTGTTAGTATCAACTTCCAAACCAAACTGTTTCTAAGATGTTGTTATTGCGCCCTTTTGACAGCCGACACACAGACGGCGTGTTGTGATTAAGTGAATCTCTCCCCCACCCCCAAAGAAAATTCCTTGAAAATTTCACCTTCATACTCTTAGGCATAGTTGAAATAGTAGTCATAGTAGTAGTATTTGTATTACCAGTTGTAGTATTAATAGTAATAGCGGTAGCACTGGTACCAGCTGCAGTATTAACGTATTGTCTTTGCAAGTAGTGGCAACTTAAGTAGTAGTTGACGTAGTAAATTTAGGAGCGATATAAGTATTAGTAGTAGTGTGCATATATTGCCTTTTGGTCGGATGATTTTCCTTCTTTAGCATTCTCTGAAAGTTCCAACTTAATAACCAAATCAATTCTTGAGATAAGCTCTTTTGACAATGTGCATGCAGATAGCGTCTATTGACTTAGTTAATATTTTTCCTTAATATTGTGAATGAAGAAGTGCGGTAACAGTAGTAGTAGGGGTAGTAGTAGTAGTAGTGGTAGTTGTAGAAGTAGTGGCTGAAAACAAATTGTTGTCTTTTTGATCATTTCCCTTATCATTTCCTGAAAATTCCAAATTAATTAACAAGTCATTCCTGAGTTACGCCCTTTTGACAATCCGTATACACATAACGTGTTTTGATTTAGTTAAACACACCCCTCAACATTCTTTGAAAGGCTCACCTGAATTATCTTCTTTTTTTTTGAAAAAAAAAATTCAAACGTGCATACCTTTTTCAATAATATATACTATATGTAGACAATGAACGAATTGCCTAACTTACATCCCGTACTCTAAGGACTGTAGGGAGGTTGACATCCTCAAAGACATAATTTCTGAACCTTTCAACGGTGGTAAACAAAATTGTTTTCTTAAAATTTTGATCAGATGTGTTTTGGGGAATGATAGGCTTGTTTGAGAGGGGTTGGTCGCCTTCCTTTCACTTTTGACTCTTAAAAAGGGCACTAGATCTTCCGACTTCCAATCAAACGAGCCCCATCCCATTCGAAGTCTATACAACCATGTGTTCCCTTAAAATCTCATATGCCCGGGGCATAGCTTACAACCCTCGCCCCTGGGCTCTGGAGGGCTTTGTTCGCCCTTAAGGCATTGTTTTATGCTCTTTGGACTATTGTAAATGAAATGACCACCTCACAATTTTGATTGGATTCCCTCTGATCACTTCGACTCTTAAAAAAGGCACTAGAAGTCCTGATTTCCAATCCAGTTTGCCCCAACCGAAGTTTATACGACCTCCCTTTCCATAAAAACCTTATATGCCCCTGGGACATAACTTACATCCCTTGCACTGAGGGCTGGGGGGGGTGTCATTTTCAAAGATATAACTACAGGACTTTTCAACCATGCTGAACAAAATGGCTATCTCCAAACTTTGATCGGATGTATTTGGTGAAATGATGGAGGTAGGTGGGGGGGGGGGGGCTGGTTGCCCACCAATCACTTTTGACTATTAGAAAGAACACTAGACGTTGTAATTTCCAATTGAATGAGCCCCTTTTGAAGTTTCTAAGATAACTCCTTCTATACACAGTGTCCTTGTCTAAAACCCCCAAAAGGTGGGGGGGATAGCTGCCCTCCAATCCCTTTGTCTCTTAAAAAAGGCACTAGAACTTCTGATTAGCAGTTCAATGAGCACCATCCGAATTTTGTACGACCACACTTTCTATAAAAACCTTATATGCCCCCAAGGCATAACTTACAACCCTTGCCTGGAGGGATGTGGGGGGGGGTGTCATCCTCAAAGACTTAGTTTTCGGACCTTTCAACTAAGTTGGACAAAATGACTATCTCAAAATTTTGATTGGATGTGTTTGGGGAAATGATGAGTCTGGGGGGGGGGGAGCTGGTTGCCCTCCAATCGCTTTCGACTGTTAAAAAGAGCACTAGCCCTTTTGACTTCAAATTTATTGAGCCCTTTTTGAAGTTTCAACGACAACTTCTATACGAAGTGCCCTGATCTAAAAAAAGAAAAAAAAAGTAATAGTACATTGTGCCCACATCGCTCTATACTTAGCAGAGCTATTGCGCTGCCTATGATTGTTTTATTTTTCATCCCTTCCTCCTATTTTTAGAAATTGTATTTATTCGTCACTCCCATGCATTTGAATTTTTCTATTAAGTGATTAGAGTAAAACTACAGCATGAATTGGCCGTCCAAAATAAAAACATATTATAAAATAGGATTATCAGAGGTTTGAGTAAGAATGATGTCGATAGATGAAGCTGTGGATACATGACTTCTAAGATCCTTACAAAGTTTTTATTTTTCCTGACTCAAAACCCAGGTCTATGTCATTTTTTACATTTAAAATGTCTCTTCAAATTAGTGGTGAAAGTAAAGGGACTGGAGGTATAGACCCTTCTCAAATCGTATTTCATTAAATTTTGCAATTAGCAATGCTTCCTTTATTATATAAGAGGAATTGTGTAGTAGGACCAGTAATTTCAACTGAGAAGGGAAGAGGGCTTTGACCCCCTTAGCCTTTAAGGGTCATAGGAAGACTTTTTCATTTGACTCGAAGTTAGCTACTAGGATGAATACATTATGAAAATAATACTGACTTGTCTTGATTTTAAGAACCTTTGTCAGAAAAAAAATAATCCCCAGAACCCCTGTTACGTCTCATATCAATTGCCGTCTCTTAAAACTGAAATTTTATACTAATACTATTCTATTTAGGGCTGCCCAAATATATAATTTGCCAATTTTTTCGTACGAATACAGCCCACATTGGTCGCTCTTTTTTGTTGAAATTATGTTTTACTTTTAATTATTTAGCAACCATCTACTATGAAAAAAAAATTGCCAAGGGTATTTGGTAAAAATAGATGAGATACTAGCCCCTTTACGATTGGAAGGAAATTTCTTACGGTTTTTCTGCTTGGCAACGTGCCAGCGGTTTTTTTTCAGCCAACCAATCAGATAATTTGATTTTGCCTTTGAACTGTCTTTGTCAAGAATTTTATTGTCATAGTATTTCCAGAAGCTGTTGCAAACAGTCATCACAATCAATGTTTTTAATATTTTATTCCAACTTATTTATTTGCAAATCCTTCGTATATTTTTTTCAGGTTTGTGGGGCGGAGCCATGATTATAGTTTGCGGTTTCCTTGGACTTGTGGCTGGGAAAAATCATCGAAGTATGGTTTACATTGTTAGCTTCCTGATCACCTCCGTCTTAGAGCTAGCAATTGTTGGCCTGGTATTAGTTTTTACAACTACTGGACTAATCAAAGACTATAACACTCCAATGGGGTTCTTTATAGATAAAGAGGTATTCTTGACATTTGTCAATTTTATATTTAAATTAGATGATAACTAATTTATGCTAGTAAATTTTATACCAAAAACCGTTTCAACGTCTAAATTAAGAAGAAAACATTAATAAAGAAAAAAACTGGAGTTATAGTCAGATCTGAAGGTTCAACTATAGACTATATTCTGAATTGGGCATAAATACACAGCTTCAATGGAGAGGGTATAAATCTAAGAAAATAGCCGAAATAGGTCAATTGTTGGAAATCACAAATAAATGCCAGATTTCTAGGGCGATGAGAGGCAGCCAACCTGCATATATGCCCGAACTAAAAGCTGTTTGAGTATATTCCTGACTTGAGGTTCCAAGATCTGCGGCCAGTTTTTCAGTGAAATTCTGTTCTTTCTTGTGCACTTGCGAACCGTAAGTTTCAATATATGCCCATAATAGGTTGCCTACGGGAGTGAAGTCTGACTTTAGGCTTATCTCGATGAGTTGCAACCTGGAAAAGAGGTCAGGTATTTATCCTAACAACATCCATTTTTCTATGAAGATCTTATAAGATTCCGTGTTCTTGTGGGAAGTTCTATATTGGTAGGATTTATCAACAATTTGTTGAAAGATTTATTGAGTATCGTAATTCAATTGAAAAAACCCTACAATCAAGGAAGCCTCCCGAAACTTTTGTTTCAGCCTTAGCAGAGCATATTTGGTTTCATCCCGATCATTCTCTACAATTTGATGAGGCCTTAGCTATTTCAAATTATAGGGGTTTTGCTCAGTGGATGAGGGAAGCCATAGAAATTAAATAACATATGTTTGCTAATCTTTGAATAAATAGGGACACGGAAAATTTAAATATTGACTCAATTTATTATAATCTTTTGAAAAGTGAATCAACAGTCAATAAGGGAATTAAGATCTTAAATAATTACCAGGAGACTATTTTACCTACTAGACCAAAACGATTTGCTTCAGTAATAGCCAACAAGAGGATTATTTTGCAACAGAATAATTAACGTAATTTCAATTTCTTAGATTTTTACCTCAGTTGCTTTGGTGTTCTCTCTGAAGTAACTCTAAAAGCTTCATTTCAATACGTGGATTAGTTGCGCCAATTGTGTTTTATTGGTGGTGGTTTTGTTTGTTTTTAGTTTTAGTTTGGTTTTTTTTTTTTTTTTTTTTATCTTTTTCTTCTTGTGCTGAAGACGCCTTGTTTTGATGCAGGCGAATTATCCGCGTTGTTTTACATTTTTGTCTTTTCTCTTTACTGGCCTCAGTCTCGTTTGTCGTTTTTTTTATTTAGTTTTTTCTGTCCATTTTTCTATAACTTGTGCATTTTCCTGATGGGAAAAGGAGTCCAAACACCTTTGCTTATTACTAGACGCAGAATCGGTAACGTTTAATAGATGAGAAGGTGGCAGATTGAAGTACCTCCTACCTTTCAATCAAGATTTGTGAGCAGAGACAACATTCATCAGAGGTTAGCCAGGGCTGACAACCGTATACCAATGCTGACAGAAGCCTTTGTCCGTGTCCTTGTCTGGTATTCCACCCTTGTGGGAATTTCAAAACACTCTCTCAAAAGGGATGCACACCCTTGTAAGCTGAAAAATAAGACAGAATACAACAGTTTCCGACCTAAAGTGTTTTGCAGTTTATTTAAGCGCATCTAGCTGTTTTCTAGTTGAGTTAACCTTTTTCAAATCCCAAGACTAATATAATTCAAGGGTTATCTACAAGACTTTTACAGAAGTGCTGTCATATAACAAGAAAAGGTATATAGGTGTAATCAACTTCTCGTATTTGGTGTATTCCAGATTTAAACTATAGTGTTTTGCTGGGATCACTATTTGAAATTCTAAAGCTATCATTCTAGCTTCATTTGAAGAGTAGCGTTTCCCATTAAAAACCTGCTACTATCTTTCCCTTGCGATAGGTGATCATCAAAGAAACTATTTTTTAACTCCAATGGTTGGTTTCCTAGATACTGATTTAACGAACCTTACAGGGGACCCAGCATATCAATATTTTTAGTAAACCTGTTTTGAATATATTTCATTCAACTTTTAATTATTATGTTTTTTTACTGCATAGGATAATGGCAAGCCAGTAGAGTTCCTTGGAAAGATCCCACTTCGACAGCGTGCAGTAATCGTCAACGCTGTGCTTGTGGCAATGGCAACCTTGGAAATATTCCTGGCTCTCGCGTCAGTGGCAATTTGTGCTCGTGAAACCTGCCACTGCTCAAATATGAACTCGTCTCTGATTGGTTCACGTGCTAACTTATTAGAAATCGATACATCTCCTGAGGGTAGAGCTAAAGCCGATAGATTGGCTACCTGGATCAGGCAGCAAACATTTTACCAAAACCATCCGAATGTAAAAGTAAGTTGCATTAGTTGCATATTTAAAGCTTTGATTAAGAATTATACAAATACTGGATTTCCCACATTGGTTAGATGAGGTCCCAGGCTTCTTGGAATGATGCTTGGGGGGGGGGACATTGAGCCAGAGTTGATGAGATTAAGGCATCAAAACTTTCGAGGCGTATAAAAGAGCTATTCTTATTTTAAGTCTGAAGACAAACAGATATCATCTTCAATAGGAGAGGTCCTAGCTCCGTTTTCGCCTTCATCCTCAACTCTGAATTGTAATTTTTACTTAGTTAAGAACTCAAAACATTGTCACACAGAGCTAATCATTTATATTAAAAGTTTATTTTTCATTTATGTTCTCTTCTTGATTCCTTTTTAAAATAAGTATAATGTAACTAAATTTATCTGTGTGTGTAAATAAAAATATAAAATATATGTTAACCAGGAAAACTCATTGGGGAAAGAGAGGGAAGACGGTCCTGAATAAAGGAAATAGAATAAAGGAAATAGACGTTGTATGACTTCTGTATAGCTTCAAATTGGTATCTACATAACTGCATCTTCCTCTTTTTTTTATTTAAGATGTTGTATCACTGCTGAATATTTGCCCCTCGTGTAGCTACCCAGAGGCATGGTTCTAACAACCTTATAATCCAAATACAAATTAATTATGAAAGTAAATGAGTTGGCGAGATTCACCTTGGACTGTATTTTCGGCTATTTTTCTTGTTATTATTCTTACTTCGTTAATTTGTTTCTAGGCAGTTCCACAAGTGCATACAATATTTGGACCAGCTATGAATTATCCAAGGCGAACCCCATCTACCTATACAGTAGCACCTTCATCACTACCTCCCTCTTATTTTACCAATTTTGTTCCTCCACGATTTCACCAGCATCATGGCTTCCGTTCATGGCAAGCTAGTGAGGTGCAGCTGCCACCTGTTGATTATGATGTAAGCATTAATTTATTCTTAACTAGTGCAAATGCTATATATTTGAACCAAAATTTATTTTTTGGAAAAAGATGAAATTGTAAAAAAAAAACTGTTTCAAAACTTTGAGTTTATTTAACATCAAAATAAGTTGTTTCATTTTTTTATATGAAGAAGGTTCATTGGCAACAAGAACGTAAAGTCAGGCTAGAAACCCAGTAATTTGGCTAGTGCAGAACTTAAAAACCCTTTCAGAAGTTGGGAATGTTAACCTATTCATATTCTGATCCACAACTTTATTATTGATGATGGGAGGGGGGGGGGGCAGGTTTATAGTGCTCCCCTTTCCCCTTTTCGCAGACCTTTCAACTACGTTGAACAAAATGGATATCTCAAAATTTTGATTGGATGTGTTTACGGAAATGGTGGCCGTGAGAGGAGGTTACTTGCCCTCCAATCACTTTCGACTATTAAAAAGGACACTAGCCGTTTTAATTTCAAATCGAATGATTCCTTTTTGAATTTTCTACGACAAAGCTTTCTATAAAAATATACCTTACACGTCCCCAGGCCATAACACAAAGCCGTTGCTTTGAGGGCTGTGGGGGGAGTATCATCCTCAAAAACATAATTTCCAGAGTTTCTAAGTGAGTTGAACAAAATAGCTATCCGAATATTTTATTGTATTCTTTTGGGTAAATGGTAGGTTTGAGAAGGGTGTTAGTGATTCTCCAATTACTTTCGACTATTAAAAAGGGCACAAGCCCTTCTAATTTTCAATCGAATGAGCCCTTTTTGAAGTTTCTACAACATCACAATCTATAAAAACCTTATATGCCCCCAGGGCATAACCTACAACCCTTACCCCGAGGGCTCTGAGGGCGATTATCATCCTCGTGATGATAATCACGTGATGATGGGTGTGAGAGGGGGGGTTAGTTCCCCTTAAATCACTTTCGACTATTAAAAAGGGTACTAGCCCTTTGAATATCCAATCGAATGAGCACTTTTTCAAGTTTCTACGACAAAGCTTTCAATAAAAACCTAATTTGCCCCCAGGGCATAACTTACAACCCTTACCCTGAGGGTTTTGGGGGGAGTATCATCTTCAAAGATATAATTTCCGGAGCTTTCAACTACTTTGAACAAAATGGCTATCTCAAAATTTTGATTGGATGTGTTTGGGGAAATGGTGGGTGTGGAAGGGGTGCTAGTTGCCTTCCAATCACTTTCGACAATTAAAAGAACACAAGCCACTCTAATTTCCAATCGAACGAGCCCTTTTCGAAGTTTCTACGACAGATCCTTCGATACGAAGTGCCCTGGTCTAAAGAAAAAAAAAATACATTGTGCCAACATCGTTATTTACTGAGTCAGCGCTACTGCGCTGCCTATGATAAAGCTTCTATAGGCCTTGTGGGTAGAATATCCATGTAGCTTGGGTACCCGTTTGACTGACCGTACCTCAACCAGTAAGCTGTACGAAAAATATGGTTCAATCCCGCTTTCTAGGGCTATGATGAGAGACAAGAACACGTTCTGCAGATGAAAAGTGACAGATTGCCAAAGATTGTCCTTTTTTTCAACCAATTAGGGCCAGACAATATGCTGTTCGTTCCCGAATGGGATGGAAGTAGGGACACGGAAGGGATCATTTAAGAAGGGACATGGAGGAATTTTGGACTTCTTGGGAGGTTGCAAAGAGGGGTGTTAAATAGATTGAGATGGAGGAGGAACGTACGTAGCTGTACTGACGTCAGGTGGCTGGGTGCTGCATTAAGTTGAAAGTCGTAGTAGTAGTAGTAGTAGTAGTATTAGTAGTAGTAGTAGTGTTTGATTCAGCATTTGCTCGTGTTATGAGCAAGTGTTTGATTCAGCCGATAGAAGAACTTTAACGAAGGTACTTTCCTTTTATGGTACGCTAAATAAACGCATTCAAGTGATTAGTGCTAAATACGAGAATAATATTCCTGCGGTTAAAGTAAGAAATGAGGTTCGTAGCTGGTTTCGTTTTGAATCAGTAGGTAAGCAGGGTTGTGTTTTATCCATATTTATATAAATACTTTAAAATAGACTTTGTCCTAGGGAGCGCGACAAAGGCTCTGGGAGAGCATGGAATCAAATGGAAAAGTAAAGCTCTCTTGGAATTAAATTATATTGATGAGTTGAGTGTCCTAGATGAACATGTTAGCAAAATGAAGGTTTTGAGACTTCAGGGTACAAAAATAGGCTTGACAATTAAAGTTGAGAAGACAAAGTCGCTTAGACTGGTAATAATTGAAGGTGAAGAGGTGATGTTTGGTAAAGAGAATATCGATCAAGTGGACAGTTTCACTTAACTTGGTAGTATTAATACTGCTAGGTGGATGCAGTGAAAATGTTAAAAGTAGATCAGCCAAGACCAATGGTGTTTTTTCACAGTTGAAATTGTTTGGAAGAATAGGAAGGTAAGTCAGCGAATTAAGATTAGAATATTAGATGCTACAGTGATGACAAAGGTCAAGTATGGTTCTGAAACGTGGGCACTCTGAAGGACGGAGGAGGATTTGTTAGATGTTTTCCAGAGGAATTATTTATAAATTGCTTTTGGTTACCCGTCTGATTAAACGTATTTCAAATAGTAAGTAGTGCGAAAATGTGATTCTATCTCATGTTCTAGGCTATAATGAGAGAAATATTGAAATAGATAGGAAATGTTCTGCGGATGAAGAATGACAGATTGCCAAAGATTGTCCTTTTTGGCCCACCATCTAGGGCTAAACAAAAAGCAGGTCGTGCCCAAATGGGGTGGAAAGAGGTCGTAAGGAAGGAATTAATTGAAACTGCAATTTATTGGGGGGGGGGGGAGGGGTAAAAAGGAAGGCTTTGAAAAGATGCGCAGCTGTGTTGGTTTCAGGCGGCTTGGTGCTGCAGTTAGGCGTTAGTAGCAGTAGGAGTAGTTATTGTAAGCAAAAATTATAGCAACGTAAGTAAATAGTTTTGCAAGTTGTAGGGTTTCTT